>NW_007727451.1:399363-412461 GCF_000696425.1 Galeopterus variegatus | reverse complement strand
GATATCTCTCTCAGATTTTCTTCAATGCCTTTGATTCTTTTTTCTTTTTTTTGTCTGCTTGTGTTATTTCCACCAGCCCATCTTCAAGTTCAGAGGTTTTCTCTTCAACTTCCACAAACCTGTTGGTTAAACTCTCTGTTGTGTTTTTCATTTCTCTGAATAACTTCCTCAGTTCGGCAAGTTCTGCTACATTTTTTTTCAGGGCATTGATTTCCTTGTACATTTCTTCTTCCAGGTCCAGTATACTTTTCCTCGTTTCATTATGATGTCTAGCTGAGTTTTCTTGTATCTCATTCAGTTTCCTTAGAATTATCACTCAAAATTCCTTGTCAGTCATTTCAAGGGCTTCTTGTTCTATGGGATTTAGAGCTTGAAAGTTATTATCCTTTGGTGGTGTACTTTATTGATTTTTCGTATTTCTGGTATCCTGTTTTTGATGTTTATTCATTGTGGCAGAGGGTTTCACAGTCCACAGGTTTGACACTACTGACTGACTAAGATGTTGCTGTGGTTGCCAATTTGGTATGGCCACCTCAGTGACTGCTCAGTTGGCCACTAGTGCCTTGTGTGTGTGGTTGCCTCGGGTCTTGGGCCTCTCTGGGGAGCCATCTCTCTGGTCAGCTTGGACTTGTTCAGGCTGCTGGATCACGGGGCAGTACCACAGGGTGTGTGGTCTCTGCTGAGCTTCCACCTCCCATGCTGGATGTCTCTCTGTTCTGTGCGCTCTGGGCTCAGCTGCTGGGATGCACGGAGGCACTGCAGAGCGTGTGGTCTCTGCGGAGCTTCCCCTTCCCCTTCTGGATGTCTCCCTGCTCTGTGCATGCTAGGCTGGGCTTGGGATGGAGCCAGGTAGTGGCGGTGAAGCCTACCTGCTGCTGGATTGCGTGGTGGCGGCCCCCCCACAGGGTGTGTGTACTCTACGGAGCTTCTATCTCCACTGCTGGATATCTCTGTGCTCCCTACACATTGGGCCGGGTTGCTGGATTGCGCGGCAGCGGTGTGGTCCCCGTGGAGTTCCCACCTCCCCTGCCAGATGTCTCCCTGCTCCGAGTGCACTAGGCCAGGCTGAGAATGGAGTGGGTGGCGGCAGTGAAGCCTATCTGCCGGATCGTGTGACAGCGGCCCCGCAGGGCATGTGGTCTCCGCAGAGCTTCTGCCTCCCCCACTGGACATCTCCCCATTCTGTATGCACTTGATGTTATGTTTTTATAGTTTAAATCAGTTGATTTGTGGGAGAGAGTGACGCTAGGGACCGTCTATTCTGCCATCTTGACCGGAAGTCCTCAGTTCTCAAAATTTGATTGCAAGTTTTGGAGGAGTTTCTGAGGCTGGGAAGTCCGAAGTCCATCTGGTGGTGGCAAGACTAGTTCACTCTAGGGGTCTCACATTGCAAGATGGTGGAAGCAGAGAGCACAGAGAGTGTCTTTTGACATTCTTAAATATAAACACACAACCTGTTATAACACCAAAGTCAAGGGTTCAGATCTCCTCACTGGCCAGCCACCAAAAGACACACACACACACACACACCACACACACGCACACAATCTAAGATCACCAGATGTTTTAGGAAAGCCTCAGATACAAGAGAAATAGACAAAAAGAGACATGAGACAAAAAGAAAAAAAAAAAAACCTTAGAGGAAACAGAGACAATACAGACAAAAGAAGGAAATTTCAAAGAAGGTATAACTAGCATCCTCTGGAAAAAAAGACAAGATGTTGGGCTCATGAAACAAGAATAAGGTGCTATTAAAAAAGCATGTTCGAAAAGAAATAATCAGACAAGAAAGGACTCTTGGAAATTAAAAGTATAATAACCAGAATAAAAACTTCAATAGAAAGTTTAGAAGAGAATTTTAAGGAAACAAAATAAAAAGAAGAAAATAAGAGAAAAATGATAGGAACACTAGGAGGTAAATCCAGCCCCCTGAAAATTAAACTAAAAAAGGCTTTGGAAAAATAAATAAGAATAAATCAAAGAGAGAAAATTATTTAAAAAATAATAAAAGCACATTTCCCCAATCTGAAAGAAATAGTTTCCAGATTGAAAGCATCAACCTAGTATCATTATTTAACAAAATAGATCTAAGGCACATCACTGTACAGTTTTAGAACATGAGGAATAAATAATCCTAAAAAGGTTCAGAGAAGAGATTACATACATTGAACAAGTAATCAGAATGGATTGGATGTCTAAACCACATTCAAAGATAGAAGTCAATAAAACAATGCCTTCAAAATTTTAAGGGTTAATTACTTTTACACCTAGAATTCTAGACCCAAGCAAACTCTCAGTGGAGTGTGAGGGTAGAATAGAGGTCTTTTGAGACATGTGATGTTCTCAAAAAATGTGCCTTCAATGCACTCTTCTGCAAAAAGCTACAGGAGGATGTTTTCTACCAATACAAGGGAATCAATCAAGACAGAGGAAGACCTGGATCCAGGATATGGAACTAGGAGGGAGGTCAGGTGTGAAGCCTTGTGTCCAGTGGAAGCTGTGCAGCAGGCCTAGGACAGAATTCTTGTTGTGGATGGAGACTTTGGGGGAAGTATCTCTAAGAAATAAAAATAGAACTGATAGATTTTCTCATTGATTTCACCTTGCTAAGAGGGAAGTTTACTCTTTTCTTAGAAATTATGGGCATGAATTAGTGATAGATACATCAAAAAAAATAAGCAAATTTTAAAAATAAAATAATGTATAATCCTTGATTAAATCTTGGATTTAAAATTTATAAAAACCATAAAAGCATTACTGGGATAGTTGGGGAAATTTGAATAGGAACTATATATTAGAAAATATTGGGCCAGCCCGTGGCTCACTTGGGAAAGTCTGGTAATGATAACACCAAGGCCAAGGGTTTGGATCCCATATAGGGATGGCCAGTTAGCTCACTGAGTGAGCGTGGTGCTGACAACACAAAGTCAAGGGTTAAGATCCCCTTACAGGTCATTTAAAAAACAAAAAAAGAAGAAAATATTGTGTCGGTGTTAAATTTCTTAGGGATGATAAATGTATTGTGGTTAAGTATATTTCAAATCACCAATATGGTAAAAGAAAGACCGCCTAAGGGGAAAAAAAAACCTTTCCCTAAAAAAGGTGAGCCTGAAGGAATGAATACTTTCCAGGTAGGAGGAAAGGCACCCAAGGCCAAGGCAACACAGCACACAGGAAGGCACAGAGTCAGGACAAGACATGACACTCTTCCAGTCATTCAGCAAGTATGTGATGAGGGCTACTATGTGCACAGCCCTTAGCACAGAGATCACAGCAGTAAACAAAGAGGCCAATCTTCCTGCCTTAAAGGGTTGACATTCTAGTGGTGGGTGGGGAAGGAGAGAGGGGCAGAGGGGCAGGTAACAGTGTTGGGTGGAAAGCCTTCCAAGCAGAGGGAACTCCCTGCAGAAATGTCCTGAGGGGAAGCACAGCCAGTCGTGTTGCAAGGACTGTTGGGAAGTCAGAATGTCTGGAGGGCAGAGATCTATGAGACAGTAGCAAGGGGGTAAGGTTCCAGAGTTACTGAGAGGCTTTTAGGACACAGTATGGATTTTGGCTTTTATTCTGAATTTACTGAACAGAGGAATGCGATGAGCTAAACCAGGGTTAAATGGATCATCTTGGCTCCTGTCTTGAGAATACAGCATGGGAAAGCCAGGTAGGAAGTATAATGGTTAATTTTAAGTGTCAACTTGACTAGAGTAAGGAATACCTAGAAACCTGGTAAAGCATTATTTTGGGGTGTATCTGTAAGGATGTTTCCAGAGAAGATTAGCATGTAAGCCTAAGTAAACTAGGTAGAAAGGATCTGTCTTTAATATGGGTGTGTGCCGTCCAATCTGCTGGGGACCTGGAGAGGACAAAAGCAGAAGAAAAGGTGAATTACTCTCTATCCTAGAGCTAAGATACACTCTTCTCTCTTCTTCGTGGACATCAGAGCTCAAGACTCTTCAGCCTTCAAGTTCCAGGACTTACACCAACAGCACCTCTGAGCTCTTAGGCCTTGGCCTTGGACTGAGAATCACACCATTGGCTTCCCTCGTTCTGAGGATTCCAGACTTGGACTGAGCCACGCTACCAGCATCCAGTTTGCAGTCAGCCTATGGGGGGACTTCTCAGCCTACATAGTCACATGAGCCAATTCCCCTAGTAAATCTCCTCTTAAATATCTAAGTACATATCCTATTGGTTCTGTCCTCTGGAGAACCCTGACTAATACAGGTCATTGTGTCACAGCTGCTGATAGTTCAGAAAAGGTGAGCAATGAAAATCAACCAGTGATGTGAAGGTCATGATGATCTTGACAGCAGCAGGTCTGGTGACACGGCAAAGCTGAAACCAAGTTTGAGTGGGTCCAATGAAGAATGGGAAGAGAGGAATTGGGAGAATGTTAAGGTGTCTTACTGTGAAAGAGAGGAGAAAAGTAGAGCAATAGATGGAGATATAAGAGCAAAGAGAGGTTTCTTTGTTTTTTAATTAGACAAAATAGTGTACTGATAAAAACAATCCATTGATAGATAATTGTATTAATTAGTCAATATGGATTAATACATGGTTAGTATCAATTGCTATTAATTGATAATGGAAGAAGAGGGAAGAGTTTCTGCTGCAATGACCTTGAGTGAGTGGAAGGAGATCAGCTCTAGGACACAGATGAAGGGGACACCCTGAGCTGGGAGCATAGATAGTCCACCCACAGAAATAGCAGAGAAGGCAGAGTGTGTGAACCAGATGCAGAAGGTGGGCAGACATGGTAAGAGCTATGGAAGTTCTGTTTGGATTATTTCAGTTTTCTTAAAGTGTTAGATAAGAATTATAGGAGGCCATTATTGTGGACTAAGCTCCTGCACTAGGCCCCAAAAGACCAGATGAAAAATCAAAATACAATCATCCATGCTAAAAATTCCATGTCACCAAACAGAAATTCAATTGTTATCTGACCTAAGAAATTAGGAGAGATAACAGCTAATTTCTCAAACAGGCCAGTTTCAATTTGCATGATAATGAAGTTTCCTGTGCTTTCATCCTTACACAAAAAGTAACCTGATGGTAATCAATCAATTATGTTTCTATTGTCCTGTCTCCTGTCCCCGCTTTACAAAGAAATAACCAATCTGCTTTTGGTTCTTTGTTTCTGCTTTCTTCAGCCTTTTCCATCTATAAAACCAACCTCCTCTGCTCAGCTCATTGAAACACTTATTCTCTTTTATGGAATGAAGTGTTTGCCTGATTCTAGAATCACGAATAAAGCCAATGAAATCTTTACACTAAATTTGTTGCTATTTTGTCTTTTGACAAAGAAAACTGACAGAGTGAGGATGGGAGAGGTGTGAGAGTGAGATAGGGTGACCCCCACTTTCATAACATATGCAATTCACTTCTGTGAAACTGCTTGCTGTGTGACAAGATAGAATGATTAAGTTTAAATAGTGTTTGAATTGCTTAGGAAATGTTGTTGTTTGAAAATCCCCCTCAGCTCTTCAGCCCCCTTGATAGAAGTCAAAAGCTAAATATTAGTCTGCACTTAGAGAAGTTTAAATTTTGTTTGCTGTTGCCCACCCAAGCTGCCCCTGAGCAATTAACTGGCTTGTTTCAGCTTCTGTTATCAGCTTGCCCTAGGCCTCCCCAAACCCCCTCCTCACACCAGGAGGGTATGTGTGTCTGTGTGTGACTATATGATAACTATAAGTGTGTGAATATTTGATAATTTTAACTGCGTGACTAATGAACAAATGTGCCTTTTAAAAAAAACCCTAAACTTCAAGTCAGGGCTATTCTCTTCCGAGACTTTCTTGGAGAGACAGTCACTGGCCGGCCAATAAAGACCCCCTTTTAAATTCTCAGCTGGGTATTCTGGTTCCTTTTCCATGTGGCAGCCTCACAACAAGAGGTCTGAAGAAAGAAAGGAAGGTGTAAAAACTAGGTGTCTGGGAGAACGTGCTTGTTATTCAGAAGGATTATCTAGGAAAGGGTGAATGCTCTAAGGTAATGTGTGGTCGCTGGATAGAATTAAGGGTCCACTTGAGGCTGCAGTCATTTGGAGTGAGCCCAGTCGGGATGGTTGTGTGTTTTTCTGGAGCTATGTTATGCTGAGTGGGTTCAGATTGGGAGCTGAGAGTTATGCAAGGGAGTAATTATAATAACTGATCATGAAATTAAAACCAGGCAAAGAGAACAGAAGATAACATGGTGTGAAAAGAACTACTAGGAGTGAGCTGCAAAGATTGGAGGTGATAGAGTGAGACAGTAGTGATGGCTGAGATGTGCTAAGACAAGGTTTAGAGAAGGTTCATAGAGTTGAGTGGCCACTAGAGGGAAGAGGACATGATTGTTGGAGGAGGGGAAGTCAATAAACATGAAGCCTAGCTATTGGAAGATCATCTACTTGAATATTGATATCAGGAGTAATTTCAGAGAATGGCAGTGAGGGTGCAGATAAAAATCAAAAAGTCAGAGGGGAAGAAACCAGGGGTTCATAAATGACTGCACTGTGAAGGAGTAGGAGACTAAAAACTGGGGAGTAGGGGTAGGGAGCAGAGAGAGAAATAGTCCAGAAGTGGCCAGGAGGAGAAAGGACTTTCACTCTGCTCCAGATCCAGGGGCAAGAGGCCTGTGAACAGTCAGCCAGAGAGGGCTGCAGGGGAGCAGTGTCCTCAGGGAGAGAAAGGTTTCTGTTACAGCAAGAGGTGAAGGGAGCATTTACAGATGAGAGATAGAATTTGCTCAGGGTGGACCAAGTTGAGCAATACTAAAGCATTAACACATAACATCCAAGTCATGTTGACAACTACAAAATTATAATTTATTGTACTTTCTGAGCTAAAGGATACTTAATATCTAAACCCATAACACAGTCACAACTGTTCTTATTTTCCAAGAAGATCACAATAAACATAATATTCTACAGGAACATCTCCATACCCAGGCTGATACCTGCTGATAAAAGCCTAAGAATCATGGCAGAGGATGGTGATCCAGAATCTCTGAGGTGGAACCACATGAAATGTTGAGGGAGAGGTAGTAACCAGAGTTGAGATGACTCTCAAGGGCTTGTTTTGGGAGCAGCATGGACGAGTGTATGCCAATAAAAGAGACAAGAAGACTTGAACTTGGGAGAGTAGTGAGGCTGGATAGATAGATTTAGGGGTCATCACATAGGTATGTGGAAGCTGAAACAGGGGAGTGGGTAAAAACTTCTCAGGAAGAATGAGCACAGCAGCTTTCTCAGGCTGAGGCTCCAGAGCTGATGCAATAGTAACTCAGCCAGCAGTGGTCAGCCCATACTGACTGCTAAAAACTGACCTTGTAATTCATTGTCTATTACAAATAGAAACATACTTAACATCTACACCTGTAATGGATGAGACAATGAAACAGTTGAAAATTGGGGCAGAATGAGAGATGACACGCTGAGCTATATTGGATTCCAAGGAAAAAGGAAAAATCAGTAATATTGATCTTGCCTGTAGTGCTGAATAGTGTCTGCAAAAATGCTTGTCCATCCCAAGCCTCAGAATGTGACCTTAATTGGAAATAGAGTCTTTGTAGATATAATTATTTAAGCTAAGATGAGGTCATATTGGATTAGAGTGGGCCCTAAATCCAATGACTTGTGTCCTTACAAGAAGAGGACAGGACACAGAGACACACAGGGAAGAAGGCCTTGTGATAATGGAGGCAGAGACTGGACTGATGCAACTACAAGCCAAGGAACACCGAGGATTGCTGGCAACCACCAGAAGCTGGGAGAAAGTCATGTGGTTTCTCTCTGACAGCTTCTAGCCTCCAGAACTCACAGAGAATAAATTTCTGTTGTTTTAAAACACTCAGTTTTGGGTACTTTGTTATAACAGCCTGAACAAAAGAGTACACTCTATTTATGAAAAATGTTGATACTATCAACCGGCTGATTAGCTCAGTTGGCTAGAGTGTGGCCTTGTAACACCAAGCTCAAAGGTTCAGTTCCTGTACAGGCCAGCCACCAAAAAAAAAAAAAGAAAAGATATTTTCAGAGCTGGCCAGTTAGCTCAGTCAGTCACAGTGCAGCCTTACAACACAACGGTCATGAGTTCAAATCCCCATATTATCCAGCTGCCAAAAAAAATAATAATTAAATAAGATGTTGATACTTCATATGGATTGCTTGTCATTAAGTTTGATTTTTTAAAAATACTACATGAAAACGTTTTTTGACATCCCTTAAATGTTTCAGCTAAGGCAAGTGCCTTACTCATTTTGCCCTAGTCCTGGCCCTGGGGATGTTTTAACTAGTTTTATTGAGATAGCAACAGGCAAGCTTCTCCTCTCTCTGTTTGAAGACATATATATCCAAAAAACAAACAGAAAAGGCAAGCAAGCAAGTATGATTTCTAAATAAAAGGGATTTCAACAGGGAATGACTACATATTCTTCCTCCTTGCAGTAATACAGCCTATCTCTTGGAAGGGACACACAGATATTGGCAAATCTTGTTTAAAAACAGCAGCCACGGTCTGTTATTTCTATCTGCTTTCCCTGAGGAAAAAAATCACTACATGGTAGTTTCACTGTTCTTCAACCCCAATTTAATGAATGTGTTGTACTCATTTTGAGAAAGTATCTAAAGGAAAATTCTTCAGAGTTGAATATAAGTACAAGAGGGTTAGATATAGAGTAAGAGGCAGTTTTAAAACATGGCCCCACGTTTTTGACACTCCTCTTATGCAGAGGTGCAGGGTCTATGGCTTCTTGAATATGGATAGGCTTGTGATCTCTTTGATCAATAGGGTCCTGTGGACATCCTACCGAGACTGGGTAAAAGGGTGATGCAGTATCCGCCTTATGTACCAGAACATTCCCACATAAAAAGTCTGATTACCCTGAGAACACCAGGTGTAGGGAAACCAAGCCACCTAAAGTAGCCAAACAAGATGCTCCTGTCAGCAGTCCTAGTCTTTGAGCCAGCCCAGCTTGAGAGATAAGGCTTGAGACCTCAAGAAGGAGAGATCAACCATGCCTGCCTTGTCTTGTCTGAATTACTGACCCAAATGGTTGTTTCAAGATGCTGAATTTGGGCCAGTTTGCTATACAGCAATAGTAACTGCGACAGAGTATGAAGGCCAAAGACATTTATGTCAATAAGAATGAGTAGATTCATTATCCAAAAATATTCCAGGCTTCCAGTAGAGATGGTGGAATAGATGGTCGCCAGTATCACTCTCTCCCACAATCAACCAATTTACAACTATTAAAAAGCAACTACAGCCAAGCTGGGGCTGCTACAGCTCAGGGGAAGAGGAGGAAAGACCTACAGAGTTCAAGAGGGCAGGAGAAGCCACAGTGATAGAAAGAAAGAACTGCTCCTACCATTTTGAGCCCCAGCGGCTTCAAGGCTGGAGCTGCTGAGTGCACAGAGCAAGAGCTGGCAAAAGCTGCAGCTGTGCCCTTCGTATGAAGTTGCTTGGAGGCTGCAGGGGAGAAGAGGGCCTTGGTGGCCCCCAGGCCAGCAAGACCACTAACAGGGTTCCCATGGACCCACATAGGAGTGAGGCGCCACAGACAACAGAACAAAGGAGCCACTCAGAGGCCGGTGAGTCATCACAAGGGACTGGCACATGGTCCGTCCCATGGGAAGTGAATGGAGTGCAGTTGGTGGGGTAGACGGTCCCACTAGGGGAACACTGGGGCACAGCAAGTACAGCTGATCTGCCCCCCCAGTCAGCACAGGCCCACTCAGTGGAGACTTGTCAGGAATATAGAACTGCAGGGGGTGCAGTTTGCTGAAAAGTCTCAGTCCCAGACCAGAGTTTCCACACAACCTAGATATACCAGACCTCACAAGACCCAGAAGTACATATGAGGTCAACAATTAAAACCCGAGCTGCACAAAAAGCCTTCCCCAGGGAATCGGCAGTAAAGCGACAATTTAGCTCAACCACAGAGCTCAAGAGCTGGTCCCCACAGGAAGTTCCCCCATTTTAGAAGTAAGCAAAGGACAACAAATTAGTTCTAGTGCAGAGTTTAAGTGGTGGGAACAGCAAATAATGCAACACAGAACTGAAAGGAAAAATAAAATACCCACAGACTAGAAACAAAGTTTGATGTTAACTAGTAAAGGTGTCACTTCACCACCTATAAAACCTAGAAGAACCAGAAGCCCCTGGGCCCACAAGCCAGGGAGAGGGGAGGACCCAGGGCTTCAGCCATGCTCCCTGAACACCCACAACCAGCCCAGCAATAACCACCAAGCCGCCACAGGAAGCACCCCAGACTCCCAAGCTGGGGCGGTGGGGGACCGAGGGCTTCAGCCACACCACCCTGACATCTGCATTCAGCCCGGCAATGACCAAGCCACCACTGGAAGCCCCCTGGTCTCTCCTGCAGGAATGAGGGGGATCCACGGGCCTCAACCATGCCCCCCCCCTCCTTCCTCCTCTCACACTGTCTCCTTCCCCCTTTCTCTCTCCCTCTCCCACCCAACTAGTCCAGAACAACATCTTAGAATGTAGAAATAGATGGAGCCAGGGACCATCCCCTCCTCCCGCAACCAGGCAAGGAGCATGCCAAAAACACCACTTCCATGTGGATGGCCCATCACAGCCACCACAATAGCCACAGCTGCCACAAAAGTGGCCAGATACCACAACCACCACGCAGATAGCCTGCCAGCTACTCAAGTGCACTAACATAAGGAGAGTCACCAATGGAGACCAAAGAAAAGAAGAAGATGTCTCTCTCCACAAAGCCCATTCCAGAGTGATAGAAGAAGCATCTGCTCTATGATAATAGTGGGGGACCTGAACACACCTCTCTCAGCACTGGACAGATCATCTACGCAACAAATAAACAGAGAAACCATTACTCTTTCAGAAGGAGAGAAGAAATCTAGGGTTATCAGAGGTGGAAGGGGGGAGAGAAAGGGGTTGGAGAGAGATTAGATAAGGAGCATAAAGAATAAGTACAATTTGTAATAATGTATATGCTAATAATATTGATTTGATCAATGTATGTCAACGTTGAACCCCAAAATATGTATAATCAATTATGATTCAACTAAAAAAAAGAAAAGAAAAAAAAATATTCCAATCATCTGCAGAATGGAAGTTCACAACACTTTGGAATAAAAGTTTTTCCAAATAATCTCAAGTAATCTTTGCACATATACATTGTTTCACCTGATGTTTTCTATGATAGCTTCAGAGCAATGAAACATATAAAGCCCAATCCCTTGCTAATGCTTTCTGTACAAATTGCCTATAAATTGTGAGAGCTTCTATCTTAGCTGTAAGAGGAAAGGACTTAGGTTAATAAACCTTGCCCTTTGAGTTCTCATTTCAAATTTTATCCCATGAATACAGATGTTAATAAAATGTATCCCCAAGCTTCCCAATAATAGAGTTGATAGCCTTTTCCTGGTGAGGATATTGTTTCACGTCTACATGTTTTCATGTTTTATAGTTCTAGCAGTAAAAAGGTCCACACTGTTGACTATTTTTTTTTTCTTTGCAGCTGGCCGGTTACGGGGATCCAAACTCCTGACTTCAGTGTTATATACTGCTCTCTAACCAACTGAAATAACCAGCCAGCCAATAAAGTCCTGTAAATATATAAGACTGTCCTTGGAATAAGCAAGCTTTGTGTTTCTACCACCCTGGGATCCAGGTTCCCAATTTTATGGTTTACTTATAAGATATAAAAGTTTAAAAACTACCACTGTGGAAGGTAGACTTTTTTGAAAAAGAGAACAATGTAGAATAGCAGTGTTGCTGTGATTTGTGGACTTCAGGGTAGGCATATAGCATTACATGGATATGGGAATAATTTATTCTAACATAAATATTCGTACTTAAGATCATAGAGTGTACCTTTTTTTCTGTTTTCACTATCCAGCTACCAAATGTCCTTCAAGTGAGCAATTATTTTTAAATTATGGGCTATAGAGTAGTGTGTTTTCTTTTAATATAGGGAACTGAAACATAAACCAAACTTCAGCCATACCTTCAAACCTACTTTAGCAAAATACAAAGTATGTTTTCAATCCAATCAATTTCTGCAAGTTACTGTTGACCAGAGTTACAAACACCAAAGAGATAAATTGGTAGAGAGAACTCTTTAGTCCCTTGGTGTGAGTACGTGATATGGGTTGAATTGTGTGCCCCAAATATTCATGTATTTGAAACTTAATCCCCACTGTGACAGTGTTAAGAGGGTGGGAAATCCTACTAAGGTAATTAAAAGGTGGCGCCTTGAAGAGGTGATTAGATTGTGAGGGCCATGCCCTAGAGAATGGATTAATCCATTGATGGTTTAATGGTGGTCATGGTGTGATTCTGGTGGCTTTAAAAGGAGAGAGCATGTGAGAATCTCTTTCTTGCTTCTGCCATTCTCACTATGTGATACCCCTGCATCACTGTATGGTCACCACCAAGTATACAATCACCTCACCAGATGTATTCCCTGAACTTTGGACTTCCTAGCCTCCAAAACTGTAAGCAATAAATATTTCTTACAAATTACCCATTTTCAGGTATTCTTATAAGCAATAGAAATGGCTTATATAGTATATTTTAGTGAATTCTATTATTCATTTTAAATTAGATATTATTTTCTTATTACTAGAAATGTTCACTCAGAGACTAGGGAATTGGAAACAGCAGCAGCAGTTTGGCCTTCTTGGAGGTTGTATAATCTTAGGCAAACAACTCTGTGCTTTAGGTTTCCTAAGTGCAGGTCAAGGATAACAACTACTAGCAGAACTGGGAACAGGTGCCACCACATTGAGAAGCCTCCAAGGTGGCCATATAGTCTGGCAACACTGATATGTCATTTTATATTTCACAGAAGTTCACAATCTTTGTCACTGAATAGACAATGAACTCCTGTGATTACTTGTTCTGAGGCAGCTAGAGCTACAGTTTTTTTCCTAAAAGAGACACAAATCATCTGAGGAAATGCATCACAGATGCACATGCAGGGATTAGATGTACATGCGTGTTTCTTGAATTTTGTAGAACTCACAACTATGTTATTTGGAATGGAATTTTGCAACACTTCAAGCAGTTCTCTGTTTAAATAGATGACTTTTCTCCTGCTTCTGATTCTAAACAGCTCACAGCCGCG
>NW_007727451.1:395860-398363 GCF_000696425.1 Galeopterus variegatus | reverse complement strand
CCCCCCCCCCCCCCCCCCCCCCCCCCCACTTTCTACCTCTCCTAGCTATCCCACCTCATCCTCTCTTCTCTTCACCATTAACACACACTCCTACTTTCACTGAACAGCTACGGAAGAAAGTAGAGGACCGCTTTATCAGAGAAGATCTTATATGTCTACTTGTATATGAACTTTCTCCTCAAACCAACCTTAAAGCAAGCTAATAACTCGTATGAAAATAAACTTAAAATTCTTCTGTTTCCTTTTATGGTCATTTAAGGGAAGAGAAGGAAAGGCTGGCTCGACTATCAAGAAAACAGAAGTTAAAGAGATGGAGGAAGCAAAAGGGTGGGCGTGGGGATGGAGAAAGAGACAAGAAGGGAACCCAGGAAGGGAACCAAAAACATGGAAAAGGTAAAAAAGACAAGTGAGAAAAGAGGCAGTAGATGTCCAGACCCAGCGGGTTCTAAAGAAGGCCTGTTCAATCTGGCCATAGTATTGGCATGGTGAAAGCAGCGGCCTGAATTCCACCCCTCTTGGGCAAGTCACAGAAATGTCTGGGCCTGTTTCCTATTATGTAAAACGTAGACAAAAACTTCGGCCCTTAGAAGTTTACACTCTTTATTTCTAATACGAGTACATCTTGATTTTCATTTTGGGCCTTAAATAGCTTATAAAGCTATTAACCACTCCTAGAAACCGTTTAACTGCTTTTTATGCCCAGCCTTTCAAGATGCCATTCCTGAATAATCCAAATGAAAATTAAAGTTAAAATTCCTTACAGTAAGTTCATCAAGACAGACTGGGTGTTGCTTACCCCAGCCTCCACCTGCAAAGTTATCATTTTGTCCCTCTGCTTTCCTCTAATGTACACAAGAAGAGAACGCATAAACACAGCAACCCAAAGCGTCCAAATAAAGCCGAATAACGACACATTTTGCAGTTGTTTCCTTTTAACAGAACTCCCAGCTAGGAAGGTGATGAACCAGGGTGAGAAGTGCCCGCGTTTTCACCCTTATTAGGAAATGGTCACAGTTGAGAGGCTGAGTACGACGTCTTAGGAAATTACAAAAGAGGTTACTACGTTCACTTCGGTTCACGCCAAGGGAGGGGCAGGTCACCACCCGCCCCGCCCGCAGCAACACACCGGGACTAGGTGGGAGGACTCTCCTGCTTACGTCACAAGAGCCCGGCGCCGCGGGGGGGGAAAGGCGGGGCCCGGCTACGCCACGGCCGCGCATGGGCAGAAGGCTGGCGGGCGGAGACGGCGGATAAGTTAGATCCGGCTGCGCGATGACTGGCGGATGGAGCCAGCCGACCTTAACTGCGCGAAGATGAGGACGCCGCGCGTGCGCAGAGCAGCCCGAGACGGGCGGTTCTTCCGGATTATGAGCTGCTCTTCCGGTCCGCCCCCGCCTCTGGGCATGGTCGAGGCTTCCTAGAAATGACGAGTTGGGTGTGCTCCTCCCTCTTCGACCGTTGTGAAATCATTTCGCTTCCCGGAGCCCACTGCCAGGCCTTGTGCGTGTTCGGTGGCACCGCTGGCCGCGAAGGTTCCTGGGCTGGGCGCCGAGGCTTGGCGGGGCGTCTGGGCCTTAGGGTGGGAGGAGGGACGCTCAGGTCATTGGTCTGACGAGGTGTGGGGCAGCAGGTAAGCCCTCCAGGAACGCCGCCCGTCCTCTTGATCTTTGAAGCTCCATAGGGGTTTGTAGCGTTAATGTATCGCCAGAATCCTTCCGTAAAAATTGGAAATGCCATAATCATTAAATCCACTTACGCCAAAGCAGTATGTTATGTGGTTTCTTATTGAGAAGGTGAAGGGAAGAGGAAAAAGCAAATGATGCGATGGCTCTCACGTTTAAAAACAGCTCCCGGAAGTATTCATAAAGGGGTAGAATCGAAGCTTCTCCAGCGTGTCTTCCCTGTCCACCTATTTCTGCCTGAACTCCCTCAGGCCAGGGAAGAGTCCAGGTTGGGGTTTCAGTGTCTACAGTTCGAAAACGCTGCACGAAATATATTAAGTCCCGCAATCCACCATAACAATGCCTAAGAACTGACCACCAGATCAACCCAGCTATTGTATGTGAGGCTGCGATAGTCCTGCCCATAGCAGGAATGACTGAATGAATATAAATAAATTATATGTATAAGATTATTTCCCTAATTTTTCTATTATGAAAATTAGGTATACACTAGGTATTCTTATATGTAAAGGCCAAGCAATTAGTAGCCTAGCCAACATTTCACACTAATCCCTGCTTCCCACTTTAAGGAGTAATGACTTTTCGAGAGTCCAGTGATACGTATGAAAACACTGTAAACGTTAAAGCAATTCTGTATCAAGTAATTAAGTTGTTACTCTCAAGACCAGGATATAGATTCCTCTGAATATTCGTGATTCATGAGAAGAAAGATTGTGTTCTGTGGTAGTTTTAAGTGTGTGTGATTGACGCTACAAAGAAACATTTCCCTGAGGCAAAACTAGACTAGGGCTCCAGTGAATTTGGGGGGGGGGGGGGGGGGG
>NW_007727451.1:337137-395740 GCF_000696425.1 Galeopterus variegatus | reverse complement strand
GGGGGGGGGGGGGGGGGGAGCTGGCCGGTGTGGGCACACAAACCTTTAACCGTATTTAACTCTGTGCTCTAACCGAGATAACCCGCCCTCCAGTGAGTTTAATGTCACAATGTACATAATTTAAATCAATCCAAATAAAATTCTCTCTAAAGTACCTTATGGTGGGTTTGGAAGAAGTTTGTTCTTTTTTCACAGTAAGGTACCGTTAATTGTTTTCACTGTAATAAATAACAGATGCTAAGTAAAAACATTACTGACCTGGAGAACCAGCATTACAATAGAGCCCTTGGATGCTATCATGAAACGGGCCGGCCCTGTGGCTCACTCAGGAGAGTGCGGTGCTGATAACACCAAGGCCTAAGGGTTCGGATCCCACATAGGGATGGCCGGTTAGCTCACTGGGTGAGCATGGTGCTGACAACACCAAGTCAAGGGTTAAGATCCCCTTACCGGTCATCTTTAAAAAAAGAAAAGGAAAAAACACTGTACTGGGCATCAGTTAAACCAAAGTTCTTTTTTTTTTTTTGTCTTTTTGTCTTTTTTTCGTGCCCGGCAACGGATCGCAACCCTCAGTGTCGCGCCCGTACCGGACCGGGACCGGCAACGGGATCGCAACCCTCGGTGTTGCCCCCACTCCTCGCTCAGCCAGTGAGCGGCTGGTCTGTATGTGGGATCCAAACCCTCGGCGGGAGCGCCGCCGCACTTCCCAAGTGGCGCACTGTAGCAGTGCGCCACCAGGCCAGCCCTAAACCAAAGTTCTAATCTCACCTCTGCCACTAAAGTCATTGCACATCTCCGAACTTCCATTTCTTTACATTTAATGGTCTTTGTCACTCTCCTATATACTCCTATTTTGCCCTTTCTTTTACCATTTGATGCATCTGTTTGCTGGTCAGTTTTCACTGCTTTGACCTTACTTAGCACCTAGTATAACATACTTTAGTGGATACTCAATAGAGGTTTGTTGAAATAATTCTTTTTTTTTTTTTTTTTTAAGAAGATGACCGGTAAGGGGATCTCAATCCTTGACTTGGTGTTGTCAGCACCACGCTCAGCCAGTGAGCAACCAGCCATCCCTATATAGGGATCCGAACCTGTTGCCTTGGTGTTATCAGCACTGCACTCTCCTGAGTGAGCCACGGGCCGGCCCATTGTTGAAATAATTCTAACTGCACAAAATTTCATTATGGGTCATCTTCCTTCTTTGAAACAATGTATGTAATATCTGTATTAAAATGCTATTTATTGTTAAAGAATCATCTCACAGATTACATATTAATTGCAAGGCTGTAAAGGTACTTTTACAATGGAGAAATCTGGTAGACAGCACCTTAACCAAATGATCAAAATTAACAGTTGGGCAAAATTAGACAATAACTGGGCCCCTTGATGTGAAGCATGGAGGATACAACAGCACCTAAATCTGAATCTAATCATGAAACAATCAGACAAATACAAATTGAAGGACATGCTTCAAGATAGTTGGCCTGGAATCATGAAAAATATCATAAAAGACAAGAAGTCAGGGAATTGTTCTGTACAAAAGAGACACAACTATATGCAGGGAGCTTGATGTGCTGTTCGTTTGTTTTTGTTTTATAATGTTCAGAATGGCCAATAAATGTGTTCCTCAGAGAAAACTCATTAAAATGTGTAGGGAGCTTAAGAAACGCTGATTCTTATTA
This sequence comes from Galeopterus variegatus, assembly GCF_000696425.1. Taxonomy (NCBI): domain Eukaryota; kingdom Metazoa; phylum Chordata; class Mammalia; order Dermoptera; family Cynocephalidae; genus Galeopterus; species Galeopterus variegatus. Next base: position 394,055 of record NW_007727451.1, on the reverse strand, counting down.
CTCCTAAAATTCTCTTCAGGAAAGTTTGCTTGTGTTGAGTGTTTATTAGACATAGAAAACATGACTAAAAGGAGTCAGCCACTTCATTGCTCAAAATAAAATTATAATTCTCATTCTTAGAAGGAAAATGGAATCATTTTTAAAATATCATTTTCAGGTACTTGCTAGGTTCTTTCTATTTTTAATTGTCCACAGCCATATCCAAACCCCAAAGTCACTGTTCCAGCCCCAACCAGTTCCCTAGCCCTTCCCTTCATGTTTTCAAGTTTTGGCATCATTAGAGTGAAACAGTAGCAAAAATGAAACTACTAGAAAAGCTTGAAGAACTAAATATTCTTAATATTAAAGTTTCTAATTTATAGGTTTGGGTTTTTTTTTTTTTTTTTGTCTTTTTGGTTTTTGGGTTTTTTGGGGGGCAGGGGGGCTGGCCAGTATTGAACCTTGGACGTTGGTGTTATCTGCACCATGCTCTCTTGATTTTCTTGTTGAGGTAATCATTGCTTTAAACCCTCCAGAGCTCGTGGGAGCCCCCTGAAATGAGGGCCTATTCCTCAGCCCTTCACATACCAGCCCACCTCTGCAGCCACATTACACACACACACTGTTCTAGCACACCGCAATAATATCCCTTGTATCAGTCTTTCAGTTAAAATGGATTTAAGATTAAATGAATAAAAACAAAGTTATGTCTTCATCTAACTGAAAATCCCAGGAGTAGAATATAGGATATGACTATGTGCAGGGGCATAAACTAAGTCATTGGATTCTGTTTCTAGTTCTGGTTTCCGCTCATCTGCTGGCTTCATTCTCAAACTGGTTCTCTTCTCCTGTGTCAAGATGGCAGTCAGTAGCTCTGGGTTTACATCCTCCTCTCAGCAATCCCAACAGGAGCAAGCACTTCTCTCTCCTCCCCTTGTTATGGTTTTAGCAAAAGTCCTGGACCTGACTGACCTCCTGAATCAATCACTGTGAGGGAAGGAAGGGGATGGGAGATGCCCATTAGCTCACAAACTGGGGAAGAGGTCAGCCCCACCCAAACCACATTTGCTGAGAATAGAGAAGTTGTGGGTCCCCAAGGGAAAACTTTAGAAGGGAGACTGAATGCTGGGCAGGCTAAAACAAACAGATGGCCAGTATATTTCTCAACACCCAGTAATATACCTCCCTGTCTTGGTTCCTGTTTTCTGCCTAAAATGTTCTTCCACACCTATCCTTCTGATAAATGCCTATGTATATAGTCTTTAAGACTTAGATCACAAATTGCCTCCTTTTTGTCACCTTCTTTGCTTGCCCATAAAATTATTCCGTCCTCTGAACCATTTCTGTGTTTGTACGTATTTCTATTATTATCAGACTGAATGGGAATTTTTTTCCAAAGCAATTAATTGCAATTATACAAGTCATATATGTTCAGGGTTTAAAAAAAAAAAATCAAAAAATAAGCCACTCAAAGAGTGGACCAGCACCTAACTCTGAACTGTTACCAGTCCTCAATGAGATACATGCAGAAATTGAGAGTAAATGTTCAGAAACGTTTATGGCAAGTTGACAGAATAACTTTATCCGTTGAATCTAATGATAAACAATTCAAGCTTGCATTTTCAATGTTTTTTAAAAATTGATTTTACTAGCAATTCATCTTTATTGGATTTTATAAAAGTATCATTCCATACCAGGTTGCAAGAATTATTCCTTCATTATAGTTTGAGAAGCACTGCAATACAGAACTATACAAAGTAAAACATGAAAGCCTCCTTGCCTCCTAGTGTATTCCTGTTTTTCACCAAAATTAGCTCATTGCCTTCCCATGAAGTAACAGCATATCTATCCTTCTAGATAGATATATCTCTATATAATATATACATATTGTTAATTTCATACAAAAGGTATCACACTACACATAGTGTGCTGGAACTTCCTTTAGTTCACTTAATATCTCAGAGATCCTTCCAACTTCTTTTTTACAAAGCATTTGCCAAATTTATCACTTTTCAAATCTATGTATTATCTGCAAACTCCTTGAAGGTAGAATGTTTCCTGTCTATCACCATATCCCCAACCCTAGAATAGAGCCTGGTATTTAGTTGTCAGTCAATAAATAAGACATTAATGATAATGAATGAACAAAATGCTTCACAGCTGATATACTAAAAGTCCCTGGGACAGAACAGACATTAACTACTGGACAACACCGGGTGGGTAGTTTGCATTCCCAAGGACCAGAAAATGAATAAACAAATCTATAACCACTTTACCTGACCACAATCTTTTGTGGTAGATGTTATTAATATCATCTTATTGGTGAGAAAACTTAAAATAATGGTCTACATAATTTAAGCAAATTAAGTAATTTGTCTAAAGTCACATAGCTATTAAGTGATGGGATACTTCCCCTAGTGGAGGTATATACATTCTATGTATTTCTTCTGTGGGGGCTCAAAAAATGATAACCCAAAGCATGGCGCTTTGGCATGGTCAGTGTGTGGAACTAAAGGAGAACCAAGGTCTCTTTGGCCTTCCCCTGCACTCTTGTCTCTTTCCCCCTTTTCTCCCACAAATCATAGGAAGGATCTTTCTCTGAAGTTCCTTTATCTGACTAAAGACATAAGAAATATAATTGTCATCAGTCCCCTCCCTGGGAATCTCATCAACCAGGAAAGATGAGATACCATGCCCAGACAGACTTTGTCACAGACTACTCTTCTGAGGGATGCTCCAGGACAACTTTTATTACCTGAGACTTTTTATCTGCTTACAAAGACAATCTTTGAACGCCATGCATTTCCTTCCCTTATCCTCCTATAACTTGTATAGTCACCCTCCCCCATAGCCCCAGGCTCGTATTCCTTTATGTAGCTCAGGTTGCTATATAAGTTTTAATCAACTGATCCTTTTTTGAGTCTCATATTTTGTGGGACTCCCGTGTATACGCATATAATTAAAAATGGTTTTTCTCTGGGCCGGCCCGGTGGCGCACTGCTACGGTGCGCCGCTTGGGAGTGCGGCGGCGCTCCCGCCAAGGGTTCGGATCCCACATACAGACCGGTTCCCGCTCACTGGCTGAGCAAGGTGCGGGTGTGACGCCGAGGGTTGCGATCCCGTTGCCGGTCCCGGTCCGGTATGGGTGCGACACTGAGGGTTGCGATCCGTTGCCGGACACGAAAAAAGACAAAAAGGAAAAAATAAAAAATGGTTTTTCTCCTGTTGACCTATTGTCAGTTTATTTCATAGACTCGATTATCGAAACTTCAGAAGGCAGAGAGTCTTCTCTCCCCTACACCTCTTTCCACCTATGATTCTCACTGGCCGTCTCACTTTGAGTCAGGAAAACTAAGACAGACAAGCTTTTATCGTTCATTACAAAGCTTTCCCTGGCTTAAGGCTGGTAGCCTACATCTGACAGCATAAAAAATGTGGTTAATATGGCTTATCTGATTTTACATTGCTAATGAGATAAAAATACTACTGAAGTTTATCGTTATTTGCAGGACCTAAGGTCACTGTATGTTCTCTAGGGCTGCTGTAACAAATTACAACAAGCTTGGTAGCTTAAAATACACACTTAGTTTTTCCATATTTTAATGTTAATGTCTTGGAAGCAGGTACATGTAAAAACAACTCTTCTCAAAATAACTTTGAAACAAAACAATTTTTCCAAACTATGATTTTTGGGAGAATTTCACACTGAAAAGGATAGAACAGAGTCATAATATATTTTTCTTTCTTTTTTTTGGGGGGGGAGGGAGGTGGCTGGCCAGATGGGGATCTGAACCCACCTCAGCTAACCGGCCAGCCCAATAATTTTCTTTTTAACCGCCTGTTGGGAAAATATAGGAAAATGGTCAGGGCCCCTTAGATGTTCAGAATCTTGCTGAGCATGTGCTGTAAATATACTCAGGTGTTCCTTGTTACTATTTAATGTAATTGTGTATGGGCACCCAGGTGTCCTGGGTTATGGACCTAAGTATAAAGGATGAGTGGCTTTGATCCAGGTGCTACGGCCTCCCACCTCCCCAGATGCCCCCTCCCGGGGTGTGGCGGGGAGTGGCCCATGGGGAGGCCATTACTGCTGCTGGAGGCTGTTGCTGCTAGTGCCCCTGAGACCCTCCTCAAGGCCACCACCACCACTGGACCTGTAAGCTGCCAGACTTATAAGCTATCGGACCCGTAAGCTGCTGCTACTGCTGAGGACTGAGCTCATGTCATCTGCCAACAGCTCCCAGAATCTTTCTCAATTGCCTAGCATGGACCTGCATGTGAGGGGTCTGGGGATCCAGTCTGTACAATGGGTTTGAAGGGTCTGAGCCCTAGCTGACAATATAAATGGAAACTTAGTATAATTAAAATAAGAACTAAAATAACGAAACATTTTGGCTTTAGTTATGATTTGCCTTACTTTACACCCCCATCCTTAGACAACCTTGTGGAGTGGAGCCACTAGCCCTACTCTCCTCATCCTTGATTAGTCATGGATTAAAAAAATAATAAAAGTAAAAGTAACATCACAGTTTGAGTTAATGCTATGCAAATACATAAAATGTTGATCCACCCACTCCACTTTTATTGAAAGTGAAGGGAGAAACAGTGAAAACAATCATATCTTCTGGACATAGTAGGAAGGAGTGGAAAATAGGCACAACGTTGAGGGATTATTCTGAGTGGTTCTGCTCTTCTGCAAATGATGGCCAGATACAGGAAGTACTGAGCAGGGAGGTACCCTGGGTAAAGATAACAGAAGTAGAGATGTACACTACTGAATAACAACACTCCCTCTCACACACACACCCCACCCCGGGCCCAGGACTTCTCTCTCCTAAGCCTGTGAACCTTTTCTTTGGGTTAATCATGAACCTAGAGGGTAAAAATATATTATAAAATACATCAAGACATCACAAAGTCAGCTTATTGGAGAGGCATGGTGGAAGACTCTCTAAAGAGGAGAAATATGCCATTAAGAAATAGTCTTAGGACTGGCCCATGGCTCACTCGGGAGAGTGTGGTGCTGATAACTCCAAGGCCATGGGTTCGGATCCCATATAGGGATGGCTGGTTAGCTCACTGGGTGAGCATGGTGCTGGCAACACCAAGTCAAAGGTTAAGATCCCCTTACCGGTCATCTTTAAAAAAAAAGAAATAGTCTTAAAAATAAGTTGTATTACTCACAAGTCATTACATATATAGGTGGTGACTTCAATTAAGTATATAATCAATTAGAGTTTTTGTCTTTTACTTTTTATTTTGAAATGAAGAAGTTGCAAAAATAGCAGAGTTCTCCTGTGCCATTCCCCAACTTTCCCCAATGATAGTATCTTACACAACCATAGATAATCAAAACCAGGAAACTGCCATATCAGCTTTTAAAGAAACAGGATACTTTTTTTTTTTTTTAAAGATGACCGGAGGAAAGGGGATCTTTACCCTTGACTTGGTGTTGTCAGCACCACGCTCACCCAGTGAGCTGACCGGCCACCCTATATGGGATCCGAACCCGGGGCCTTGGTGTTATCAGCACCGCACTCTCCCGAGTGAGCCACGAGCCGGCCCGAAACAGGATACCTTAAAAGTTATATTTTAAATCTCTCCTGAATTTTGGGGAGGGAAGATTACTGGAAGCAGCCTACTCAGAAAGGTGAAGGAAGTGACATCCAGAAAGGTTAAATGCTTTAGTAAGAATTACATTCTTTTGGCTGGACATTCCAATCATTGGAGAATGGGCAAAATTTTCCAATGAGAATCCGCTGGCTGGGCCCACCCCAAATCAATTACATCAAACTTTGCAGGTAAGGCTCAGGCATCCTGTTTTAAAAGCTCCTCAGGAGATACTAATGCGCAGCCTACATTCATAACCATTGACATAGAGGATTTACTAAGTATGGCTGATATAACGCTTTTTTTAAAATGAGGCATTTGAAAATGTTTTGCTTTGGTGACATCACTGACATTCATTGAAATGTATTCAAATTCCCACTGCTCTACAGATTCAAGTTTCAATACACTTTTCATAATTAAGCAAATTAAGCCTTAAAAAAAAAACCAACCCAAAACAAAAAACACCGCAGCTATGTAATAGAAAGGTAATGTTTCTAATCCCCGGATGAGGACCTCTCAGAGGTTCACGCGCGGAATAAAATGATTGGAGTAAACTGAGATGTACTCCATTCCTTCCAACTCTAGATTGTCTGTAGTAGTTTCAGATCAGTATGTTTTCATTTCAAATTTGAAAAAAAAATATTTGGGAATTGCTAATATCACTGAGGACAAAAACCCCATGAGATTATTATCTCGCATTCGGCCTAACTGCGGTAACCACATATGAGTACACGGACTCCCCGGCATAATCAAATGACCTCTGTAAAGACTAAGCCTATTTTTGGAAACCAGGGATTTTCCAGGTTACCGAGAGCTGTGGCGCTGTCACTGGCGGAGCACGAGTTTCCCAAGCACAAAGCAGCCGCCCTCCCAGTCGTTAGTATGCCTTCGCCTTACTTCCACACCACTGGGAACCACTTGCCCCTCGGAGAGCAGTTTTGGGGGACCACTACGGTTCACAGTCCTGCCCTCTAAAAATACTGACGGGCAGCCCTCTCCAGATTCCTTGCCACTTTAAACTACAAATTCGTCCATACAGCACACCAGAGTTACCATTTCCACCCGCCAATGCAGGTGAGGGTCGACCCGACCTGCCAAACCTGCGCCGCGCTAAAGCGACAAGTTAGGAGGCCACAGAAGGAGGAGAGGGACGCAGGTTTCAGGAAAATTAGAAAACCGCTCAACTCTATCTTGGGGATAAAGTATCTTGTAAAGCTCCCTGATTATTTCTGTGGCTAAATATATTACAAACGAGGCGGCTTGGACCCTTTGGCACCCTGGACCACTCGGGACCCCAGGCGCAGAGACCGTGAGGTCGACCCCAGCGTACCGGGTAGCACGCGGCACTCCCCGCGCCGGCGGCCGGAGGCGCCGGGGGAGGGGACGCGGCCTGCAGGGACTAGTTGGCGCGCGCCGGGGGACGTAGTGACGTCAGGGCGGAAGCGCACGCCGCGTGAAGCGGCCCAGAACCCGGCGGTCACGGGAATATCCGTCGCGCCGAGAACGCTGGTTAGTCTCGGTCCGGGTTCCGGCTGCGTCGGGTTTGCGTGCAGCTCGCTGAGATTATGGCGTCCGGGCCTCACCCGACAGCGACCGCTGCCGCCGCCGCCTCATCGGCCGCCCCAAGCGCGGGTGGCTCCAGCTCCGGGACGACGACCACGACGACCACGACGGGAGGGATCCTGATCGGCGACCGCCTGTACTCGGAAGTTTCGCTCACCATCGACCACTCATTGATTCCGGAGGAGAGGCTGTCACCCACCCCGTCCATGCAGGACGGGCTCGACCTGCCCAGTGAAACAGACCTGCGTATCCTGGGCTGCGAGCTCATCCAGGCCGCCGGCATTCTCCCCCGGCTGCCGCAGGTCAGTGCTCCGGCCCCGGGCCGGCCGGACGCGCCTCGCCTCCCCACCGCGTCCCGGCAGGGTGGGGACCGCTCCCGCGGGCTCTCCTGCTCGGCCCCCAGCGGGAGCCGGGGCGTGCCTGGACGGGGGGCGCGGAGGCGGAGGGAGGACCCGGCCGCGGGCTGTGCGCGGCTGCGGGAGGGGGAGGGGAAGCGAGCGGCGGCACAAAATGGCGGCGGCGCCTGGTTGCGGGCCCGCCTGACCCCTGCGCTTCCGTTCTTCTCTCTTGTCTGCAGGTGGCGATGGCAACCGGGCAGGTGTTGTTTCATCGTTTTTTCTACTCCAAATCTTTCGTCAAACACAGTTTCGAGGTAAGCACAGCGGAGGAGGGGGCAAAGCGATTTCTTCATCCGGAAACGGGAAGGAGGGGGGCAGTGTCAGCAGTCAGCTTTTCCAGAAAGGGAGTGGTTAGTGTAGGCCCTTTGTACCTAGTTCTCCTTCGCCGGGAAGTGGCAACCTTTAGAATGTGTTTCCCGATCTAGAAAATGGATCTTGAGTGTGTCAGCAGTCAGCTTTTCCAGAAAGGGAGTGGTTAGTGTAGGCCCTTTGTACCTAGTTCTTCTTCGCCGGGAAGTGGCAACCTTTAGAATGTTTCCCGATCTAGAAAATGGATCTTGAGTCCAGGTGCCTTTTTATCAAGACTTAGAATTTTCAGCCAAATGCAGAAGTTCCGTGAGACTGAGCTTGATTCTGGATCCAAAATTAAAGAAGGGTTGAGTAATAGAGTATAGTACTAGCATAGCGGGTAAGCCTGTGGTTTAGAAATGGCAGGTTGAATTTTATTTTATCAAAGATTGTCCCAATTGCGTTCTAAAGTTTGTTCATCAAAATGAGTTCGTTAGACCTTGGGTGGGGGCGACGCAGGACGCTTTTTCTTAACTTTACAGTTCAGTAATCTAATGGTTATTTTTGTGGCTTCGTGGGTAATTTCAGATTGTTGCCATGGCTTGTATTAATCTTGCATCAAAAATCGAAGAAGCACCTAGAAGGATAAGAGATGTGATTAATGTATTCCATCATCTACGCCAGTTAAGAGGAAAAAGGTAAGATTGGCATTATTGAACATAGCATTTCTTGGTACTGGTGTACCCTGCATCAGTCATCGAGTCAAAACATGTTTCCTCTCAAGTCAATACAATGCAGAAGAAAACTAATTTTAATTTAGGTGTTAAAATCCATATAGGAACACACTGATATTTAAATTAATTTTTTTAAAAAGCATAATTAACCAGCTACCTAAAGTTTGTAGAGGCAGTTGCATTTACGGACAATGCTAACACTGCTGTGAAACCAGTCCTGTGGCTTAAGATTAAACAAGAGTACGTTGGGCTCAAGTGTGAGTGTATTCTGTAAGTTATTTTTCCCCTTCCCTGTGGAAGACTGAAGGGTGGAAGTTTAAACACTGTAGTTCAAGTTAATATTGTGGCAAGTTCTGTGTAGATTGTTTTTCTACTCGAAGTCCCAGTTAATTCTTTATCAATTGAGGTTGGCTTTTGTTAGAATACTTCTCAACATTGAACTACGATATATCGAATAATACCGGATGTGAAAGGACTTCAGGATAAAGTTTGAAGTTGAAGTCAAAGGGATTAAACAGGTATTTTGTTTTGGTCAGATACAGTCTTAGTGAGTGGGTTAGAAAAATAACTTAAGATTGATTGGGTTGCATTTAGATAAGGCCCATTTACTCAAATTTGTAGGAATATGCAGAGATCAAAGTGTAGTATCTTACAGGTGTTGCGATACCATGATTAACCTTACGTGCACCTCTGAGGCAGTACCAAAAAGTTTTTCAGGATTTTCTGCATCTACAGGTGATTTCTAGTACATCCTGCAGAAAGGATGTTCTTGGTGTAGATTAGTTCTTGTGTTCATCTTTTAAGGAATTGTGGTGATGTTAGACAAACTTGTGTTGAGTTCAAAAGGAAATTAGTTATAAAAGGATTATAAATTGTTTTGTGGGTTGGGCGTTGGTTAGTGCTAAGTTGGTGTCTAACATAAGTAGTCCTTATTGGTTGAATCTGTAAGTTGGCAGTAATGGAGCTATTCAGACAAACAAATGATAAAGTAACTTTAAAATGATTAGCCTAGCCAAAAAGTCTGAAACATTGCTATCCAGATACTTCTCACAGCATTTTTCAGTTTTCTTACATACTTTTTCTTCCACATCTATTCTCATTCACTCTAACTGTCCAAGGATAGAGTAATTTATTATTTAAAAATATTCTTTAGTTTCTTCATGAGGAATCTCTGGGAATTGGAAAGCTTACAGAAGTGCTATTTAGTGTGGTCTGAGCTTAAATTTGTATTTAGATATTTGGCTGATTCTTCAGGGTGTTTAAAACCAAATGATTCTAATACAGAGCTCTTTATCCTTACTGAAAGGACTTTGCTTGAAGGAAATAATTTTCTGATAGGATTCTTTGAACCATTGAGCCAACTATTATGTAACCACATATGATTATCTTTTGAAATTTTCCTGTGAGCCTAAGAGTTTTCTTCCTGTCATGCCTTTTTAACTCTTAAAAATCTTAGAAATTAAAATAATCCTACCTGACTGCTGTGTCTGATATAAAATAATCCTACCTGACTGCTGTGTCTGATGTAACAGTGCTTTTTTTGATCATGATTACAGAGAAATTGATTTTGTTTCAATCTTAAGAGAAGTCCGGTTGATTATAGCATGAAATTTAAAAGGAGTTAGTTGCATGGAAGCCTTTTTTTAAAAGCAGGATGTAAAAGTGTTTCTATGCATATTACAAGTTTACTCAAACAGGTAACTTGTATATGTTATTAACTTCAACTCTTTTTTCCCTTGCAACCGACTATACAGCGACCAGCTACATTTACCAAAGCCTGGGTGATGTGGAGTGGTACATAGAGATGAAGCTGTCGTCATGGCAACAGTGAGTGAAGTATCGAAAATCCCCAAGGAGAAGCCAGTGCTCTGAGAATAGGTCACTGGAATCGGGGACTAACAGGTTGGCCACTGGTGAACCATTTAGAAAAACTCCTGTTCCTTGTTAAAAGCTTTTGTCTTTGCTGTCCAAGTTATTACAACTATAGCTTAGGTTTTTATTGTTTGTTTTTTGGCATAGGTTAATGTCATTAGAAAGTATTAGCAGTAGTAGTATACTTTAGGTAAAGCATGTCAATTTGTCTTAATGATGCTATTTGTTTTAATCCAGTTTATGCATGACTTTAAATTGTAGTGTGACCTTGATAGTTAAAGGAGACATCATTTATGTAGCCTTTAGGCCATTTTTTCAGTCCTGGTTATACATTAGAATAACCAGAGGAGCTTTTAAAAGAATACCAATGCTTAGTGCCCATCCTGGATTATTTGACCTATATCTTTTCAATTTTTTGTAGTTTGGAAATACTCTTAAGTTCAGAATAAATGGCTGAATTTAAAGGGAAGATTGCTTTTTCATAGCAGTAGTTTCCAAATGGAATTTAGATGTAGCATATTCCCAGTAAATTAAGGGTGTGGGTTTTGTTTTTTGTTTTGTAGTTTAAGGAGCCCATATTTATATTCTAAGGCTTGTTTTAAAGAAGACAATTACATTTTCAAAGATTGGTTTTAACTACTGTTATTGGTGAATATGGTGTAGTATTTACAATGTCAATGAGATTTGGAAGATTATTAAGTGATGTTGTTATTTAATCCAGCAACCTTCTGCAGTTTATTCCTGTGGTTCTAAATGAGGCCTTCAGTTTGAACACTTAATGAAAGAATGTTCCTATTTGGTTTGAAGTAGGCATTACAAATTTCAGTATATTGAGTAGTAATCTGCTTCTTTGTAAACTACCATCTGGTATTAGGTGTAGTCTCTTGAAGAACTAGTTCCACAGTTTGTCAGTGTTAGTAATACATGAGTGAGACTAACCATGTTTGGACCTCCTGATCCTAACTTTTTGTTGAGTTCTATTTCTTATTACATTACTAATGCTAAAAAGGAAAATAGCCATTTTCAGAGACCAGATAATAAACCTCAAAGGATCAAAAACCTTAATTTCCTGAAATTTGAAAATTGTTTTCATATAAATTAATCAGAAAAATCTGACAAAAGAAACTTAAAGGAAGGTAGTTTGTGTGTTGATAATTAAAATTATTTGTATTTCAACAAATAGAAGAAGGCTTCTCTTCTTTTTTTGCTGCTGCTTCAACGTTTTTGTTGGCAAGGAAAGTTAAACTGATTGGGGAGGACATTTTAGCAAGCCTTGATTAAAGTTACTGTGCTTGTTGCCACAGAAAGTACTAATTGATACTTTAAGTAAAGCACTTGCTTAAATCCTTTTCCTGAACCTTTGCTTACTGCTGATTTGTGGAGACACATTTTTCTGTTTGATACAAAATCATCTCTGTAAGGTAGTTGTAAATTACATGTTCATTGAGCCTTCCTTGACTTGTGAGGTAAAACCAGTTCTGAACAAAACAAAGGTATGAGATTATATACCCAGAAAATTAATTTCAAAAACTGCAGGTAATCTATTTTGATGTCTTAGGATTTTGACACAAAAAATAAAGATTGTGGCAGAGTAGATGGAAAATAATTTGGTTAAGCAAAATTACTTAGTGATTAAGCCTGATTGGGACTAGATAGTAGCCGTGATTCAAACAAGTGCCTAGCTTGTTAGTTGCAAAAACAAATTTTATCACTATCTGAAGGCATCTCTTAAAATAAAAGCATGTTTTCTTAGAGGTAGAGGTAACTCTGAAATGTAAAAGGAGAATAATGAGAATTGTGCTTTCATAAAACTTTATATATATATATATATTTTTTTTTTTTTTACAAAATGACCGGTAAGGGGATCTCACCCATTGGCTTGGTGTTGTCTGCACCACGCTCAGCCAGTGAGCTAAACCGGCCATCCCTATATAGGATCTGAACCCGTGGCCTTGGTGTTATCAGCACCATACTCTCCCGAGTGAGCCACGGGCCGGCCCATAAAACTATATTTTTATAGGAATTCTAATGGTACAGTTAAATGCCCGGATTGCAGGGGTTTGAGAGTTAAAGTGGTTTGTAGCTGTAATGCTGGAGCTATTTTATCTCCTAATGCCGATTGAAGGATGAGCCACGGGCCGGCCCATAAAACTATATTTTTATAGGAATTCTAATGGTACAGTTAAATGTCCGGATTGCAGGGGTTTGAGAGTTAAAGTGGTTTGTAGCTGTAATGCTGGAGCTATTTTATCTCCTAATGCCGATTGAAGGAGAGCCACCAGATAACCAACTAGTCATCAGTTAAAGACTCTCAGGTAGATTTGACTTTTTCCCAAATTTTGTGTAATAATGATAAAACTTGGAAAATCATAAACCTTAACATCTTTGCAGTATGTGATATATATATTGGTTACTCTCATTTGAGTTAATTTTAATTTTTTTTTTCCAAAGAGTAATTTGTAGCTTACTGTCCTGATAAAATGGACATTATATTTTAATTTTAGAAAGTAGCTCATCCCCCAATTGGTGGCCTCATTCCTCACACCTTTTATAGCTGTAATGGGAATTGAAATGAGTGAAGGCCATTTTTTGGCACTGTTAATTTAACAGCTATTTTTAATCTTGTCAGCTTTGCCAACTTTTGTTTAATTTTATAAAAATCATGTAGATTATTTAGAAATAGCCTAGTAAGCACTCCAGTTTTGTTTTTTGTTTTTTTAAAGATGACCAGTAAGGGGATCTTAACCCTTGACTTGGTGGTGTTAGCACCACGCTCTCTCAAGTGAGCAACCAGCCATCCCTCTATAGGGATCTGAACCCGTGGCCTTGGTGTTATCAGCACCACACTCTCCCAAGTGAGCCACGGGCCGGCCCTAGCACTCCAGTTTTTATTGAAAATTGAAATGGAAGAAAATAAGGAAAGTATATGATAGCAGATTTTTTACTCTTAACAAGTCACCATAGGGATGGATCATGTAGCTCATTCCAGTTGTTTCTTAATCTTCAAGTGGATGTATTTAAATAGATTTTTTTAAAAATAGATTACATTTTTGTGTATCTGGTGTGCATTCAGAATGACTCTCTTAAAAATAAATGTGTTCTTCCTAGGAATAAAAACTCTTGAATCTTTTGGTTGAAAATGAGTTGAATATGGGGGAAAATATTTACATCTTCTACCCATATACTTACCATATAATCAGTGTCTTAATAAAAATGTGCTTTTTGGTTGGATCTAAGAATGTATCAAAGGACATGGATAAATTTCAAAGACTCATAAAATGAAAGTCCAATTCCTTAACATTTTCTGACTAATTAAAAACTTGTCAGGAAGAAACTGGTTTTGGATTGTAATGCATAGAGACATTCTCTTAAACTGTAAATGATAGGTATTTCTCCTATATAAAAAAGAAAACACTTGGGGACGACATTTCAGTGTGATATTTTCAAAACATTGAACCACTAACATACAGCCTTCTGTATAGTAGATACTATTGAAGTTATAATTTAGTATGGCACAGAGACCTTGAATGTTTTGTGGTTTCCTCACTGTGGTCTTCGTTCTCTTTTGCATTGCATACTAAAGCATATATTGCCTAATGACTAAACTCTGACCAGATTTAGGCCTGGTCCTCAGGTCACTTTGAATTTTGAATCTGACTTTTAAAATGTATTTTCTTTGGGGCCGGCCCGGTGGCGCACTCGGTAGAGTGCGGCACTTGGGAGCACGTTGGCGCTCCCGCCAAGGGTTCGGATCCCATATAGAGACCGGTCCGCTCACTGGTTGGGCGCGGTGTGGGCGCAACACCGAGGGTTGCAATCCCGTTGCCGGTCGTGGTACGGGCGTGACACTGAGGGTTGTGATCCCCTTACCGGTCACGAAAAAAGACAAAAAAAAAAAATGTATTTTCTTTGGTAATTGAGCTGAATCTTTAGTTTTCAGATTTTTTTTTTTTTTTTTTTTTAACAGACAGGTTCTTAGCACATATTGCCACTTTATGGGAATCTGGATTAGCTACCCACTGTTTTTTTCCCCCTAATTTTTATTTTGGCCATAAACCAGCCAAGAATTGATTATTTTATAGAATGAGTAAAAATCATAATTTCAGTGGGACTTTATAATATTGTAAATCTCTTTGGGAGCATGTTTTGTCAGTGGAAAGTTTCTGTGGAGACTAATGAGGTTTTTAATGTGATAATAAGTCACGTTATCACTAATGTTAGTAAATATAATATAATTCCAAAATATAATTGGAATGAAAAAATTGACAAGGATAAATCCAGGAGCATTAGAGTGAGCTTTTTTTCATTAGAGTTGTTAGTTCCTTTAGGAACTTAGTCTAGATGTATGTATTTAATTAGCATAACTTGGACAGCACAAGATTAATGCTTTGACTCGTTTGCAGGAGTTTAAAAAGCTGGTTTCTGTTGCCAATAGTTGGTTGGAAGGGAAAATGGAGATGCCAAAAATAAAATTTTTTGGATGTGCAAAACAGTTTTGATTTTATTTCTTACAAACTATAGGACTCCAAGCCCCCTGATCCTTGATCAGAACTACATTAACACCAAAAATCAAGTTATCAAGGCAGAGAGGAGGGTGCTAAAGGAGTTGGGATTTTGTGTTCATGTCAAGCATCCCCATAAGGTGAGTTGTAGAGTACAGAAGTTAACATTCGTAAGTATTAGTGCTTTTCTTAAAATTTTATTCCACATGAATTTGTATTATGTTTATATCTGAGAGTTAACCTTGGTTTTAGAAAGCATTCTTTTGGATGTTGAGATTTGTCTGTAAAATGGGAGTCAAAAGGATGTAGGTTCAAATCTTCACTCTAACCCGTGTGACCTGTGTGGTCATAGATGAGTTCTTTTTGCCTTGTGGTTATATATCCCAGTTTTCCCACCTAGAAACAGATGATGAAATACCTCATTCCAAGGAATAAATAATATGTAGCTGCAAAAGTATCTGTCACACTTCCTTTCACATAATGAAATGTTGAAAGCATGGTTACTACCATTGAAAGTTCCTGGGCTTCTCCCAGCATCTCTTGGCTTTCATATTAACATAAGTAATGCACAGTGGTTGCTGGAGTGGGTGCTCCGGTCAGTACTATCTGGGATAGAAATGTATGTTGGGAAGTTAGATGAAATAATCTCAACACAGTGCCCATCACATAGTATTCTTTTTAATTGAATTAACTACCACTTTCTTCTGTATAATTTTGGGACATACTTCTAAACATAATTTTTATAAAATCTAGTAACATAATAACCCACATTGAATCTCACATACATTTTATGTTGGCCTGTATTGTCTATGCAGTTTATAGAAGACTTAGAACTTGGAACTAACAATTTCAGTTTATTCATTGAACTCTGTACTTCTGACAAAACCACCAATATGCTAAATTGAGTTTTTTTCCCTTGTCCTTCAGATCATTGTTATGTATTTACAAGTCTTAGAATGTGAACGTAATCAAACCCTGGTTCAAACTGCCTGGTAAGTTGCTTTTTTACATTTTTTTCTTAGCCAGGAAAACAGAAGCAGAAATAAAGTAAGTTTCATTTTCTCTTTCCAAAATAATGAGATTACTTTGTTTTGGGGTTTTTTGTTTTTTATTTTTTAACCAAAAGGTAAATAATGCTTATTTCTGCTTCCTGTTTTCTTGGCTTGACTAATTACTTTTAATGGAGGACTCAATTTAACTTTGTTCTTTTTTCTACTCTTTAATTAAAGGGTAGTCCATGATGGTAAGTCATAGAACTCTGCCCTCTGCACTTCAGCCCATGACCTCAGGATGGCCTGATTGGCTGCCCTGCTCTCCAGCCAATCCAGTGCAAGCTCTCATCCGAGATTCACTGAAGTGGTCCATATCCATCTGGCAGCATCTTCTAGTTCTGTCGGGGTGTCAAAAGGATTTGTATATTTGCTTCTAGAAGTAACTATTCAACATGCCTATGTGTTTAATGTATTCCTGTAACTATCAAAATGAGTAGTTCATTTTTGATAGATGTATTGTCCAGCCATTATGAATTAAATGGTTTTTTAAATTAGGAATTTGACTAGATTTCTATTTTTAGTCTGTATAGCATGAATTCTACCAAAGGAAACTACAGCTTGCAGCTTAAAATGGGTTAATTTATAGCTGCTGGGCTACATTGTAGGCAGTAATAGAAGTAAGAAGTACTTCATTTTTGAAAGAGATGTTAATATTTAAATGCTTTAGATCTTGTACTTATAAACATGCACATATGTGATTTGGAGTGTTGGCTTATTATAAAGGTCAAACGAGGAGTTTGTGGCTGAGCCACAACTACTGTTTCACAACACTGTTGAGGATGTGCAGGACTTAAGTGAAATAATTTTTATGTTCTGGACTTTTCCAGCAAGATGTTCTTTTTATGACAGCTGCATTCTTTTGGGCTCAGTAAATATTAGTAAATATTAGAAAAGTCTCGTTGGTTTCATAAAATGCATGACTTTTTAAATGTGTTCTATAAAATGGATTTTAGCTGTTTTCATGGGTAAGGATTTTTAAGAAATAGTCAATTTAATTTTAGCTTAACCTTTTTAACAACTTGTAAAAATTTCTTTAATAGTTTAGGAATATTGTGGGGAGGATTCACTAATAAAAGTCCAGCAATCTACTAATTGAAATAGTTTCGTTTTATTTTATACCTAGTCACAAAAAAGGTATGTAAACAAGGCCATTCTGTATATTTATTGCTCTTTATTCCCTTACCTAGATTTTCTGAAGTACCTTAGTTTTCTTAGTATAAGTGTAACTTAGCAGGTGTTCACTGAAAATGCCTTTTTAACCCCATCACAGTAATTTGAGTTTTTGAAAGAACTTGGTTGACACTGCTTTTCATTGTGGATAAAGGAGAGATGGTCAATAATTAATGGCTTGAAGTATTGTTGGAGTGGTTTATCATTTCTGAAACTATTTATATCAAAATTGACTTTAAAAGCATTGCTTTTTATAGAAATATATTTTTAAAGGAACTTGAGTAATTTCCAATTAGATTATAATGTGGAATTATTAAGGTGGGCTGTGGTCATATATAGACAAACTGAAGAATGGTCCTATTGTTAAATTCTTACCTCACTAATTTTTTTTTTTTTTGGAGTTAAGAATTGTTATATGCTAGGATATGAGAATGTAAATATGAATAAGAGAAGAAAAAAGAATAAAGTAGATTGAGTCTCCAAATTTATATAAGCTTCAGAAAAACTCATTTGTTTCCATACAAAGCTTATAGTTGGAATATTTTTCAGGAATTATATGAATGACAGTCTTCGAACCAATGTTTTTGTTCGATTTCAACCAGAGACTATAGCGTGTGCTTGCATCTACCTTGCAGCTAGAGCGCTTCAGGTGGGTGTATATATATATATAGCCTGTTTTGTTTTGTACAGTAAATAACAAGAAATATCAGTGGTTCCAGTAAAACCAGCACATTTAATATAAACCATACTTTTTTTGTGGTTTAGATTCCATTGCCTACTCGTCCCCATTGGTTTCTTCTTTTTGGTACTACAGAAGAGGAGATCCAGGAAATCTGCATAGAAACACTTAGGCTTTATACCAGAAAAAAGGTAATTTCTGTTTACTTAATTTGTTCTCATATTCTCAGTGCTAAGAACCTGAACTGCTAGAAAGGGGAAATACTAACTTCATTTTCCTTCAACAGCCAAACTATGAGTTGCTAGAAAAAGAAGTGGAAAAAAGAAAAGTAGCCTTACAGGAAGCCAAATTAAAAGCAAAGGGATTGAATCCTGATGGAACTCCAGCCCTTTCAACCCTCGGTGGATTTTCTCCAGCCTCTAAACCATGTAAGATGTATTCAGAATTGAAATAACTTGAGGACACTGAAAGTATGTCATTATTAGAAAGCTTTAGCATTTAACAGTTACGCAGAAACAATGATGTTAAGAAGTTGTTACTGTTTTCCTTCATGACAGTCAAGTAAAGAGATGCTTGGAAGCATGGTGCTTTGATTTACATTTAGAAATAACTTTTGGCCCTCTGTTAAATCCAGTAGTTAACATGTTATTTTGTGTCTTTAAAAGCATCACCAAGAGAGGTAAAAGCTGAAGAAAAGTCACCAATCTCCATTAATGTGAAGACAGTCAAAAAAGAACCTGAGGATAGACAACAGGCTTCCAAAAGCCCTTACAATGGGTGAGCATGCTTGAGTTAGAAAACTGGTATGAGGAGTCTTTTGTTACTTATTTACTTTATAACACACTAAATTTGTAACTGAAATGTTGTGTTTTTTGAAGTGTAAGAAAAGACAGCAAGAGAAGTAGAAATAGCAGAAGCGCAAGTCGATCAAGGTCAAGAACACGATCACGTTCTAGATCTCATACTCCAAGAAGACAGTAAGTAAATGTTTTCTTAGGGAGAACAGCCTGATTTGGAGTTACTGCTCTCTTATTTTTTTAAATTGAACATAGACTGTTTTCCAAGTTGGGCTAGAATTAGGCTTTTAACATGAGGCAAATTACAAGAAATGAGTATGGATATGCGTTGTTTTTGTGGTGGTAATTGTGTGTGTTTGCGTGCGTGTCTGGCCAATACAGGTATAGAAAGCTGGACCTTGGTTTTTATCAGCACCACACACTCTGAGCTAACTGGCCAAACCCAGTGGAGGTGTATCTTAAAGGCATTGCTATTTGTTCTGTTTTCTCCTGTGTTTTGTGGAGAAGAGTAGGGGCTGCCCACAAATGCTAAGAAGGTCAATAATATCCTGTTTATAATGTGAAAATGTCTTTCAATTCAATTTTGGTAGGCAGTGAATGTTTCATTAACCCCTTATTAATAATCAAATTAACCATGGCCAAAGGATCTTCCCTAGTTAGCTTTGTAATTAGATTGCTGGCCCCTTGTGGCTCCTTTGAGCATGTGGAAGATAATAAAAAGCATAGCTCTAGGACATTTTGTAAAAATTGCTAATTACTCCTCTCTTGGAATATGGACATAAAATACATTTATTTAAGATTTGTCAGATATGTTATAAGCTCAAGTGTGTAGAATGTGAGGGGTAGTAAGATTTAGAACGTCTTCAGTTCTGACTTGTCATCAATACAACTGATAGGGTTTTTTTTGGACCTGTTAGAGCAACCATCAAAGTAATCTGTTGCCCATAGAAACTGAATCTAAACCTCAAATTTTTATTATCTAAGTTATAATAATAGGCGGAGTCGATCTGGAACATACAGCTCGAGATCAAGAAGCAGGTCCCGCAGTCACAGTGAAAGTCCTCGAAGACATCATAATCATGGTTCTCCTCACCTTAAGGTCAAGCATACCAGAGATGATTTAAAAAGTTCAAACAGACATGGTCATAAAAGGAAAAAATCTCGTTCTCGATCTCAGAGCAAGTCTCGGGATCACTCAGATGCGGCCAAGAAACACAGGCATGAAAGGGGACATCATAGGGACAGACGTGAAAGATCTCGCTCCTTTGAGAGGTCCCATAAAGGCAAGCACCATGGTGGCAGTCGCTCAGGACATAGCAGGCACAGGCGCTGACTTTTTCTTCCTTTGAGCCTGCATCAGTTCCTGATTTTGCCTATCTACAGTATGATGTATGGACTCATAATCAAAACATTAAGAGCAAACTGATTAGGATTTGATTTCTTAAAACCCTCTAGGTCTCTAGAAACACTGAGGACATTTTCTTTTGGAAAAGAACTATGTTATTTTTTCTTTTTCTTTTTTTTTTTTTTTTTGCACATTAAAATGCCCTAGCAGTATCTAATTGAAAACCATGGTCAGGTTCAATTGTACTTTATTATAGTTGTGTATTGTTTATTGCTATAAGAACTGGAGCGTGAATTCTGTAAAAATGTATCTTATTTTTATACAGATAAAATTGCAGACACTGTTCTATTTAAGTGGTTATTTGTTTAAATGATGGTGAATACTTTCTTAACACTGGTTTGTCTGCATGTGTAAAGATTTTTACAAGGAAATAAAATACAAATCTTGTTTTTCTAAACTACTTCTTCAAATATCTTATTTAAATAAATTATTAAAAAGCAAAATTTTAATAGTAAAATGGCTTACTGATTTTCTGACAAACCTATTCTTCCCTCCATTAGATGTAGTTTGAGGTTATTAAAATGCAATTCTTAACCTGCACTGTGAGCTATTTTAACAGTGTTCACTGTATATATGGAAAAAATGGGAGTGGCCCAACAATGTAACATGAAACTCAAAACCTACTTTGTACTTGAATGGTACCATAAGGTAATTTAAAGTCAGTTTCAAGTTCTATTTCTAAAGCTAGCTCCTTTTTCTTTTAGTTTGGCAGCTGGCTGGTATTGAGGATCTAAACCCTTGACCTTTGTGTTATATAGCATTGTACTCTAATCACCTGAGCTAACTGGCCAGCCCTCCCTTTTGAACAAACCAAAACTTTTAAGACAGTATGTAAGACCCATTTCTTGAGCTTCGATACTTCTGTGTAAATTAAACATTTAATAATAAGATTTTTATTTAGGCTAGGAGAATTTGGTAATAAGATGAGACTCCTGGGCCTCACTGGGTCAGTAAAATCTGACCACAAAAAAAAGTTTTGATGAAAAAAACTAGAACTCTTATCTAAAACCAAAATGTTTCATTATTTTAGTTACACTAAGTTTTCCATTAAGTTTCTTTTACCCACTTTGATTACTTACCTTGTCCACTAGATTTGGCTCCATGATTTGCTGCTGTTTCAGAAATCATACATCCACAAGGAGAGGAAGATATACCGCCACTAAGAATGTTTTATTAAAAAAAATAATTACAGCTTTTAAAGAGGATTCCAAAGGAGTAGAATACCTGTCTCTCACCTCCAAAAATAATTCATGGTCAGGCAACCTTGTTTGATCTGTACCAGTTCACTTCACACTTTTATTCTTTGGAAGAAAATCTTGCACAAATGACTTCATCCCCAAGTGTTTCGATACGATAGATAAGGACTTTAAAAACAACCACAATACCTTTATAAAAGTTAACAGTAATGCCTTACTACCCAGTTAGTGACCAGGTTTTTCTTACTATCTCTCATCATTTGTTTTTATGATTGGTTTGGTCAAACAGGGTCCATCTGTTTTGCATTAACTTTAATCACAGATTTCTCCATCTTTTTTACTTATAATTTGAATAAATTTGGTCACATCCTGAGGAATTTTCCATATTATGGGTTTGCTCATTGTAACTCTGCACTGTCATTGAACACATTTTTTTGTCCCTTGTATTTCTTATAATCTAGTAAATCTCGAGACTTAATCAGATTCAGGTTTGATATAACTGGAGACCCAGCTGTATAACTCACTAAATTGCTGCCTTATTCACCAGGTATTCACTGAGTTCCCAATTCTTAATCCATTGGTGCTTGTACCTCAACAACCTTGTATCGATGTTCTCTCTCGTGGTATATTCTCTCATATCTTTGTTGCCATACCACAGCCATACAAATAAGTTTAGTATTTGTCCTAATGATCCCAATGTTTAATACAAGTCCTGTCATGTTATGGAATATTAGTCATTCTTTACAATTGTTATCTTAAGCCCAAAAGACCAGTGGAATTCTTCACCTTCCCATTTTAAAACAGTGAACATAAAAATGATTACCTCTTAAATGAAGTTCTAAGTTTTGCATTAACAGCTTCAAGTATTGTCAGTGTTAACCATCAGTTAATATCACAATCTGCATCAAAAGCCTTTCTCATTTAAAAATTTAGTTTCCATGAAAGTTTACAAAAGCAAGACAATTTCATAACAGCAAATATTCATTTGCCCTAAGAACCATTTCTTAACATGAGCTATATAATACATTAATTATGAAGAAAAAGTTTTTTTAAAAGACCAGATTTTTAAAAATGAAGTTAAAAGCATAGGCATGTCAAAGGGGCTTAGGTTAACTGGAGAAATTGAGAATGTATATGTAGTTTGATAAGGAAAGGAAAACTTACCCCACGTGAAAATTGGAAGGGAGCAGCGTTCATTGTGGGAGTCTTGAACCCTTTGTATCCCTTCGCCCTAAGGCTGGAAGCCACAGCTTGACTGTTGTAATACTTTGAACATTCCTGTTTATGAGATGGGAGGAATATGGACTTTGATGACAGCTGTGCATTCAAATAGATGACAAGTTATTGAACCTCTTGTCTGCAAACTGGCCCATATACCAACAGAGAGAACATAGATACAAGGTTGTTGACATACAATTACCAATGGATTAAGATTACTATATGCGTTGGGCAAAATAGAAAGGATTCTGTTTGTACTCCTGAAATCCAAACAGTTCATTTTAGAAAGCACCCAACTACTCAGAAGTTTTAAATTCTATGTTTCTTACGAACACAATTCAAAAGACAGCTGTTTCAAAATGTTCCTTACTTGAGATTAGATCTGATTCTGAACTGGACAAGGTTTTCATAATTAAAGCATGAAAACAGTGCTTGGGCTCTCTGATTCCAGGTGTCCTCTTGACCTTTCTGCTTTTGCCACTTATGCTTAGTATAATACTAACCCAGTTCTAAGGACAGAGGAAATTTCTATGCTGTGTGCTTTTATATTTCACGAAATTCCCCTGTATCAGCCGTCACCTTTCTGTTAAGTGTAGACTTCTTTCTGTACTGCTTTGCCACAATTCTTCAAACAGCAGCTAAACTGATATATTTAAAATGTTAATCACAAGTTGCCCTAATACATAAAGTCTCCACTGGTTTCCCATTTCACTTTGGGTAAAATACAAACCCCGTGCCAGCCTCTTTCCTTCAACCCCACTTTTTCTCTTCCTCAAATATGTGTATCCCTGAGCCTTTCACTTGCTGTCCCTGCTTGGGATGCTCTTCTTCCAGACCTTATGTGATAGGCTTCATTATTCAGGTCCCCACTTTAAAGTCATCTCTCCAGAAGGGGCTGCTTTCACTATCCTGTCTAAAATAAACCCCTCTCAGGAGCTGGCCGATTAGCTTATTTGGGAGAGCATGGTGCTAATAATACCAAGGTCAAGGGTTCAGATTCCCATACTGGCCAGCCACCAAAAAATTAAAATAAGCTCCTCTAAACATCCTTATCACATTCTATCCTGTAGCTAGCTCTAATTTTTCCGTAATGCTACCACTAACTCAAAATATCATTGTCTTACTCATGAGAATATGAGCTTCAAGAGAGTGGTAGGGATGTGGCCTATTATTGTATGCCCCTCACCTCCTACAACTGGCCCATATTAGGATATGCAATAAATATTACTTGAGGAATGAATGAATTTCACATACTGTCAATTCTTTGAGTGACATATTTAAGCCCTCATCATCATCCATACTTTCTTGTCTTTCAAACTTGACCATGTGTTCTTTATCCAACCACTTTCTGTTACCTATGTACTTCTTGTACAAAGATAAGGTTAGGTTTCTGGAGCTCACAGTCTAATGGGAACAGATAGAGATGTAAACAGCCTAGGTGTAGCAAACTGATGGGCCCTGGGCCAAATCTTGGCCTGTGCAAGTATTTTGTGTGGTTTTATAATGTTTTATTTGTTTTAAATGGATTAGCTGCTAACACTTATAATTATGAATATTCACACTAAAAACCTAGACTTCCAGCTATTTATTAAAAATTAGAATGCATAAGATCCACAATCCCTCATGGCAACAATTGACTGGCACTAAGAAGCTCTCTGGTTG
This sequence comes from Galeopterus variegatus, assembly GCF_000696425.1. NCBI lineage: Eukaryota > Metazoa > Chordata > Mammalia > Dermoptera > Cynocephalidae > Galeopterus > Galeopterus variegatus. The sequence continues at coordinate 369,930 of NW_007727451.1, read as the reverse complement.
GGGTTTGCATGCTCCAGTACATAATGGTTCCCGCCACTTCCTATTAATTGTAACACTGAAGTCAGGTGTCAGTTTGCATGTGTCAGTGTGCTGACAGTGCTATTTTTCTTGAATTCTGGTCCTTTTGTTCATTGATGTGACCTTCCTGCCTCTTGACCCCTGACATCTCAGGAAATGATCCAGAACCAATGTGAATCACCAAATCTGTGAATGTGGCATAGGCTCCTGGATCAGTTAAATCATATTGTTTTGTGCATCTCTCCACTAGTTAACCACAGTGCAGTTTAACCTTTTCAAACTAGAATTTCTCACTCGAGCACCTCTTACATTACATTTAACGCCTCAGATCTTTGTGCAGGGCACTAGGCACATCATAAATCAAGGTCACCATGAGGTTCAATTTTCCATCCTAAAGTACAAAACTTAACTTTCTGCTCAAAATGTATTATTTTCCTGGACCTTTTCAAACCAAATTTTAATCATTTAATAAGAATTACTACAACATAGGCTAGCAACGAACAACAGAACAACAAAGCCATGTTTAAATTGGTTAGCCATGCTGTTAGCCCCTGGCTGACTTTGTCTGCACACACAATTGAAACTGAGTCTCAATGAACCTTCTTTTATATATTTTTTAAAATTCATTTTATTTTTATCTATTTTTTCTTTTTTACTTTTTTAAAATTATCTTTTCAAATGAGCTTTCAATTTACTTGAAAATAGTCAAATTGCAAATGTCAAGTGCCTACTATAATTCATATAACCTCATGAGGGTTATAATGATAGGTTTCTACCTAGAGAAATATGGGTAGGAAAACAAGTCCAGATATATGGCAGATACCTGCATGTAATTAATATCTGCTTGCAGGGCACTTTCTATCCAGTTGGAAACAAAGAATTTTTTTAAAAGCCAAATCATATCCAAAGTAATCCTGAGTATATTTTAGGGTGCTGAGTTTAAAGGAGGAAGGTGGACCATGTGGCCCAGAGGGCCCTGGAAAGTTTTCATAGAGGATAAGGAATGTGTGCTGGACCTGGGACAGGAAGGACTTAGACAAGGAGGAAGAGGCTATGTAACAGATGCAGGGTCCAAGGTGTCGATTCAGGGCAGCCTGGGGCACGCTCTGGGAAACACTAGGCCTGTTTGCCCCAGAGCAGTAGAGCTCATGTGGGGAATAGAACTAATATTAGAGGGGAGACAGTGTGGATTATGGAGTCAGACTGCCTGGGTTCAGTGCTTAATTCCTCTGCTTATCAGCTGTCTAATCTTGCACACATGTTACTTAACCACTCTGAGCTTCCGTTTTCCTATCTGTAAAGAATTGGTAATTGAACCTACTGTATTTAGATGTTACACGAGGTTTAAAAGAAATTGCGTATATAATGCACGTAACATGGTGTGAGGCTTGTAGTAAATGTTCAATAAATGCTATTAGCATTATTAGCATCAGACACTTGTGGATTTCAGATTAAGGGATTAAGGTGTTTTGTAGACCAGGGAGCCATTGTTTTAAGCAGGTGGGTGACTGTATTAGTTTTATATGGCTGCTATAACAAATTATCACAAACTTGTTGGCTTAAAACAACAAATAATTATTCTCCCATAGTTCTGGAAACTAGAAGTATGAAATCAAGGTGACAGCAGGGCCATTCTCCTTCTGAGGGCTCAAAGGAAGAATCCTTACCTCTTCCTTGCTTCTGGTGGTTCCCTGCAACCCTTGGCATTCTTTGGCTTGTAATTTTATCACTCCAGTCTCTGCCTCCATGTCCACATGGCCTTTTCCCCTCTGTGTGTATGTTTTCTCTTCCTATAAAGACACCAGGGCCTAGCCTAATCTAATATGACCTCTTCTTAACTTATGACATCAGCAAATGACTCTTTCCAAATAAACTCACATTCTGAGATTCTAGGTGAACATGAATTTTGGGGGGACACTATTCAACCCACCACAGTGACATAGAAAAATAATGCTAAAAGAAACCAAAGTGAACATTAAAATTTTTTTTGAAATAATTTCAGACTTACAAAAAAGTTGCAAAAATCATGCAAAGAATTCCTGTATATCCTTCACCCAGATTCCCCAAATGTTAACATTTTACCACGCTTGCTCTCTCTACGTGTGTATGTAATGTCTTTTCTGATGTGTTGAGAGTAAGGTGCAGTCATGAGGTGCTTTTACCTATAAATACTTGAGTGTATATTCCTTAAAAACAAGGACATATCTTACATATCCACAGTATAATTATCAAAGTCAGGAGATTAACATATTGACCAATACTATAATCTATTCACCTTATCCAAATATTGCAAATTTTCCTACTAATGCCCTATTTTCTGGTTCAGGATCCAAGCTAGAATTATACGTTGCCTTTAGTTATGTCTTTTTAGTTTCATCTTGGAATAGTTCCTCAGTCTGCCTTTGCTTTCATGACCCTGACATTTCTGAAGAGTATAAACCAGTGGTTTTGTAGAATGTGCTTTAACTTGGTTTTGTCTGATGTGTCCTCATGATTAGATTTGGGTTTCGTGTTTCGGGCAGGAATACAACAGAAGTGAGGCTGTGTCCTCGGTGTCACATTAGGAGGCACATGACATTGATTTGTTCCATTAACTGATGTTAACTTTGATCACTGGTTGAGGTGCTGTCTGCCATTGTTCTCTACTAAAACGTTACTGTTTTTCCCTTTGTAATTACAGCTATCTTATGGAAGAGATACTTTAAGATTATATAAATATTGTGGGGTTTTTTGTTGTTGTTTTTCTTTTGCTGGCTGGTACGGGGATCAAATCCAGGACCTTGATGTTATCAGCACCATGCCCTAGCCAACTGAACTAACCGGCCAGCTTAAATATTGTGTTTTTTTGTTTGTCTTCTGTTTTTATTGGCTGCTAGCTGGTGTGGGGATTTGAACCCTTGACCTTTAAACATTGTTTTTTAATCATACTTCTTACTAATTTTAGCAACCATTGATGATTTTTGCCTGAAACAATTATTGAAAATGATTTTCTAATTCCAGCATTCCATCTTCATTTATTAGTTGGAATCCCACTGTAAGAAAGAGCTTTCTCTTTTCCTTCCTTTAGTCATTTGTATGTATGTCAGTAGGGACTCATTCATTCTATTGAGTTATATTCCATTATTATCATTATTTTGTTGCTCAAATCATCTCAGCTGAGGCCAATGGGAACCCCTTTAAGATAGTTCCTGTGTCCTGCAAGATGAACATTTTAAAGGCTTTTTTCCCACATGTATGACTGTCCAAAAGATTCATACCATTTGTGCTGTCTCCAGCCGTGTATAACCAGAAGCTCTTGGGAATGAAGTGACTTTAAAAGGTCAAGATGACTATATTGCCAGTGTATAGGGCTTCTCATGGCTGCAGTTTCCAGAATAAGTGTCCTTTTGGTCCAGGACAATCTTCCTCGTGCATTATTAGTTCTCGTACTCCTTACAATCTGTTCTTTACAGGGAGACTTTTAGTTTGCGATGCAAGTCAGTAATAAGTACACAAGCCACTAGAGGTCAGTGTTTGGCCGTATGTGATAGAGAGTTCTTTCCACGTTTCATAGCTGACCAGCAAGCCTTATTCTGAACAGAGTAAGGACTTGTCTGTTTCCAAAGGAACACTAGTGTCTTTAGATATGTCTGCCTAAAGCCTCATTTAGGCCCTTAATCCACACTTGAACTCTTGATAACTCTAAAGGTACAAAGATACTTCAAAAAGTTCGTGGAAAGATTCACGTTATCTTGTAGTTCTATTTTTCCATGGACTTTTTGAAGTACTCTCATACATGCCTTTGCTAAATTCTTCTGCCAGAGAATAAAGATAGTAACCCCTACTTATATAAGCACTTTGTGCCAGATGTCATTCTGTTTCACATATATTAACTCATCTAACATCTTTCATAAACCCTACGGTGGGAGAGAAACCCATGAGGTTGTGATTTCACACAGCTAGTAAGGAATTGAGCCAGGATTCAAACTCAAACGATTTGTTTCAGAGTCCATGTACTTAACCATTGTACTATGTTATGTACTATGCATGGCTTTGCTGGAGTCCCATTTTAATCTAATCTTTCCAAGACTCACTGGCCTCTTTATAAAGCATCCACATAATGAGATTGGAAATCATCAGAGGTCTTCTGGGGCTCGGCAGTGGATGCTGCTTACCAATTGTTTGTTACTTGCCCAGCAGAACTTGTCCAGCAGAGTCATGCAGATGCCCGCACCTCCAGCCAGTCTGCCCTTTGTGGTTGTAAACTGGCCAGATCCTGAGATCAATCCTAGTAACCCTGTGTTGTGCTTAGAGAACCTGAGGGCATCAGCTTTTCCCTGCTTGGCCAGTGCTTCCTAGAAGCAGTATCAGCATGTTTTGGAAGCTGCTTCGAATTTAGCCAAAGGTACCTGATAAGGTTTGAGACTGTTCCTCCTTGGCAGAGGGTGGTGGAAGGGACATGGGTTCTGAAGGTAGACTGACCTGAATTAGAAGTCTTGTCCTTCTGACTGTGTGGTCTTGGGCAGAATTGCTTAATTCCTCTGAGCGAGAGTTTCCTTGTCTGTGGGTTGACAATGGTAACATTTCCCTTGTGTTATTGTTGTGAGTGTTAGTAACATATGTAAAGAAACGCTGGCGCAGGGTAGGAGGTAACTTGATACATTTTGCTTTTATCATTTCCTTAAAGGCACAGCTTAATTCCCAGCAATCAGAAAAGCTGACCCTGGTGTTGTATGCTAGGTGCATCTCTCTTCCTGAGCACTAGTGCCTTTTACAGCCTGTGTTATTCCTTGAGCAATTAAAACACATCACTCTGTGCTGGCAAGTGTCATTTCTTGTGCCTGGCCTAAGTCTCCAACTAGACCCCAATCAGAGCTGGGACTGTCTTTAATACCTCTTTGCATATCTGGTCTTAACCAGGGACCCAAAACAGTAAGTGCTCACTAAATGACTGTTGATGGTGGAGATTAACTGAAGTCAATTTACAAGTATTTATGGGGTATTTGCTCTGCCGGGCGATGGGCTGGGTTCTGAGAATACTCAGGTGAAGGAAACCCAGCCCCTCACTGAAGGAGCTCCTGCTTTGGCTAAAGTCTGTGAAGAAGGGACTGTCTTTAATACCTCTTTGCATATCTGGTCTTAACCAGGGACCCAAAACAGTAAGTGTTCACTAAATGACTGTTGATGGTGGAGATTAACTGAAGTCAATTTACAAGTATTTATGGGGTATTTGCTCTGCCGGGCGATGGGCCGGGTTCTGAGAATACTCAGGTGAAGGAAACCCAGCCCCTCACTGAAGGAGCTCCTGCTTTGGCTAAAGTCTGTGAAGACCTGAGACAGTTAATGTACCTTTCCAAGCATCTGATTCCCAAAGAATGACTTTGTTGAGACAATCTGGCTCACTGTGTCTCAAACAGCAGGCAAAAGCCAAGTGCACTGGAGAGCGCATAACTCGGGAGTTTAGTGCCCAAGGATCCTGGGGCCATTGGGGACCTCACAAGCTGTTCCTACCACCTGCTCCTTGAGACCAGCCCAGCAGCTCCTGTTCCCATCAGGGTAACAGCTGGTGAGCGTGGGAGACAGCCTGCCTCTCTCCTCACCACAAGGGGTCAGTGCGAGACTGCGGACAACGGTGGGCAATGGCTTCCCCTGTGAGTCATTCTAGCAAAATACAGTATCTGAATGATTTGTTCTCGGGTGGAGTAGATGACAGGGAGAGAATGGGTCAGAAAAAATGAAACCATCTGTTGAATTCACAAGCTGCCACAAGTCATGGGCTCAACTGATGTACAACTGACTCTAAGTATTTTTAGTGCAAAGAAATAAGGTAATTTGAGGGTTTCAGAAAACAAATGTTGTGGAAACCCAAATGATAATTGAAGAAATACTATGCATTAGCAAAAGCTTTACTCTTTCATTTGCAAAAACAAAACGACATTTTTTTTCCAGGAAAAGCCAGGCTTTTGGAAGTTAAAAGAAATGCAGTTTACTGACTAAACCCCCCTCTGCAACAGAATAAAGAACCTTTCCTCTTATCTGGGTTCAGAACTGGCAAGCAACCTCGTGTGGGCACTTCATAAATATTCATTGATGATGAAAATGTCGGCAGTGCAAAAGAACCATTTTGTCATTTCAAGAACCCTTTTGAAATGCCAGTGATTGAAGCAGGATCTTGACTATCCTTTGCAAATCTTGAACAAGAAAGGCCTAGTTCAGCTGGTCACGTGGAATGAAACAGAACAAGGACACCGGATTAATCTCTCCTGGAGTCTGGGGTTGTGACTGTACTTACAAAGCACAGAGCAAACTGAAGTAGTGGGTAGGATTTTTAGACAAGCACTCCCAAAACATCCAAGCAGTTGAGATTCAGCAACTCCTCTTTGTGGAAAAAACCACCTTGTTTCCCTTTGCGCTGGATATGAAAGCTGTGCCTATAAACGGAAACAGAGTTGGAGCAGGGTGTGGCAGTTCATCTCAGCCATTCTCAACCTTCCCAATCATGACGTGTCAATCAAACTGAGGGACATGCAGAGAGAACATGGTGAAACCAACACATTGGTATGTTGCCCGGTCAAGGTCTGCTTGTTTTGGCCCGGGTACACCTGGCCTTGGCCCATGTAATCTTGATAAGCAGAGATGAATGCACCTCAGTAAGCATTGCCCATACAGCCTGTACTGGTGGAGCCAGGTTGTGGTTGAATTGTGCCAGTATGGCTTGGTGACCTTCCATCAGAAACCTGGGCTCCTTGGTCTGCCCTTACACAGACCTCTTTCTGGGTTCTAAGAAACACTTAGCATTTGCCGATGGCTGACTCAGGCCAGGGCAGGGGTGGGGCAGCCACTGCTTGGGTGTGGGCCTGGGCTATCTTAGGCCTGGAACAGAGCAGCCCTGTTTTCTCACACCAGCCCCCCCACACTCCACCCCCGCACCACCACCAGCACCACCAATGAGTAGCCTCAAACCTTTCTCAGCACTAGAGGGGTTCAGCGGGGCAGTGCTGCCCTCTCCTCCCCAGTGGCCTCCTCCTCTGTGCTGCTCTAGACACACACACACGTACACACACACACGCCGTGCGGACCACTCTGACGGGTTTTAGCACTGTCTTCATCTCAGGCTCCCAGGTGAGTTCTGAGGCTAATGCCATGATATAAGGGGCAGGTAGGAGCTGAAGCCCAGGTCACGGACTCAGCCCTCCCAGGTAACGTGGTGGCATCTGAGCACTCAGGGCAGGCCCAGGAAAACCACTGCACTTGGCCACACTTCAGCCTCCTAGACCCAGAGTAATTTTACTCTGAAATTACTCTTATTGATTCAGAGTTTTAGACCAGAGTGTGGGAGAGAATCTAGGGAAACACCTAAGTCTTCTTTGATTCCCTGAAATTGTGTTCCCTGAACTGAGGGTTGCCAGCTACCAGCAGTGGGCCCAACTGTTCTGCGGAGGGCTGTGGCATAGGGCAGTGGCCCTGGCACCTGCCCCCTCCTCTTCTCAGAACCAGGCTGAAGCCACATGATTCTGACTCTAACCTCCTCTCCATCTCTCCTTGTCTCCATCCCCATCCCACAATCTGGGTAGTTTTTCCTGAAAATATGGCAGAGATGGAATTCAAACCCAAGCCTACCTGGCTCCAAAGCCCATGTTCTCTCATCCTTATCTTAGTCAGTTGCCCCACAGCTGCCCAGACATCTGTGACAGACAGACAAATGAGGCCACAAGGATTGATGCAGCCATGACTTAGCCTTTGTGTGTAGTGGAGGAAGGGGACAGAAACTGGGACAAAGGCCAATTCTGAGTGCAGGCGTATCTATGCATAACTAAGTTATCTGATCACTCACTGTACAAATCCAATCCGTGGAAAGACCCTAGGCACTCACCTAACATGCTATGTCCCAAAGAGGAAAAGTGACCAAAGATGTCCTTGTTCAGGCAACCTATAATTTCAGGGTGTAACATTTGCTGGAGCTCACATCATGCCCTGAATCAATACTCTTCTGATTAGCTTTGTGATCTTGCTCAAGTCTCTCAACCTCTCTCAACCTCACTTTACTAATATGTAAAACAGGGCAAATAATCCCTACCTCGCAGAGTTTTCCTGATGGTTTTGAGATGATGTATGCAAAAATGCCAGGGCCTGGCACACAAGAGATGTTTATGAAATGTGTTTCCCTAGACTGTGTACGAATCCAAGTATGATCTCACTTGGTGCCACCCCAGAGATGGGAGATCTGGAAGAAGGTTCTCTGTGCACTGGCAAGAATCCTCATGCATCACATGAAGCCCTTCTTAGAAAACCCAGTCCTGGAACCAGCAGCACCTGCGATGAGTTGTCCACCTGCCTTCTGGGGTCCCCTAGGCCCATCTACCTGCCCTCTGCTGTCAGACCCTCACAAACTTCTCAGCATTGTGCTCACTGGTTTCATTAAAGCAAGACAACACTTGGCACAAAGTTGACAAAATTCTTCCCAGCTCTGCTGTGGGTCTCCAGATGCCCGTCATCCTGCCTGCTCAGGAGGAGAGAGAAGGCACAGGGCTGGAGGGGACATGGGGACAAGCTTTCATCCTCGTCCCAATGCCAGTTAGCTGAGTCTACAAGGAAGCCACTTGGAAGCCTGTAAATAGTCAGTACAAGGAGTCAAGAGATGACTGCGTTGAAGGAATCTGCCAGGGGAGGAGGGAAAAGGAAAGAGGAAAGTGGTTATCCACGTCAAAGGGCATGGGCTTCTGGTCGACTATTCGTCATGACTAGAGGATGACTGCTGACTAGATTATTTATTCCTCAGGTATGGAGGAAAAGGCTTGTGCATTTTTTTTCCTCTCCACCAGGCAGACTGTTCTCATTCTGCAGGGCTGGGGGCCATGGGGGTCCACCCAGTATTCAGCTCCAAGCCCTCAATATAGTAAAAAAAGTGATAAGGCTTGTGCATTTTTTTTCCTCTCCACCAGGCAGACTGTTCTCATTCTGCAGGGCTGGGGAACATGGGGGTCCACCCAGTATTCAGCTCCAAGCCCTCAATATAGTAAAAAAAGTGACGGTTCTGGGTTCAAGCTGTTCCCTTCTCACCAGCATGTGACCTCTCGGACCCCAACTTCCTCATCTGGAATTAAGGACAGGGCTGTGGGGAGCTGTCAGTGAGATCACGTCTGAGGAAGCTTCTCAAAGAGGAAACACAACAGTTACTGGTCACTTGTTTTTAATACACAGGGACTCTCTCCAGACCAACTAGTGATGTCTCAATATCAGTAAAGAAAAAGATAGTTATTTATCAGAGTGTTTTGTAATCTTGAGGGATTTGAAAAGGTTTTGAAGGGCTGAGGAAGAGCAGCCAAGTGCTTTGGTTTCTCACCCATTCCTACATCCTGTCCTCATCATCTTGGGGAAATACGGGCCCTTTGGGGGATGCCTTGGCAAGTGGCCACCACCAGGACAGACAGGCCTCCCTGCAGAGAGGAGCATCCAGCAGCTGGGCAGCAGGACCGGGAAGGGCGGGCTCGGACGTGCCTCCCGCCTCGCTTCTAGGTCCACATGATGCACTTTCGCTTTCATGGGCCATTTCCTCCATCCAAAAATATTGAAAATTATATATTATGACTGCATTGGTGTAAGAATGAATATAATCCAGGCTGGGTTCCTTACTATTCATTATTATTAATTCTCTTGTTATTCATTTGATTTTCTTCTGAGTTTACAGAAATTTAATAGAAATGAATTATGAGGAGCATATTGGCCACTGGGAGGCAGCACGAGGTCACTAGATGCTGTGGGACATTGGGTGGGGGTGGCTGGCAAGAAGTGGGGAGAGACAGGCAACAACGATGGCCTCTGACTCACAAAGAGCTTTTGCTTCTCCCAGCATTTCGTTCCCTCGGAGAGTGCTGTGTTTGCTCCTCCCGACGGCAGGCCCAGGAAGGCCAGGAAGGGTGGGGCAGGAGTTATCGCCCTGGGAGGGTTGTCGTGCGGGGTCACACAGTGCAGAGGCAGAGCCCGGCGGAGCCTCCTGGCTCCTCCCGGGACACTACCCCCTCCGAGCCTCGGACAGGCTGAGTAGTCAAGGACGGGGACCCGGAGGCCAAAGCTATACTTCGTTAACGTTGCCAGGATGAGCTGTGCCGTGGTGGCCCTGAACCATCGCTGGGGCGCGGCCCCGCGGGGCCCCACGCCGCGACCTTCCACACCCGGGCAGAGGCGACCCTCCGTTCCAGACCGGTGCCTCCCGGGCCAGCCAAGCACGCCTTTGTCACTCTCTTCCGGAGGCGGGAGACGCTCCTGCCCCCTCCCTCGGGAGCGGGTGCCACATCAAAAGCACACAAAAGGCAATTCGCTGTGCAAAGGGCAAAGGAAGAAATAGGTGCCACATGGGCTCTGAGTGCCCAGGCAAGGAGGTACAGCAAAGAAGGAAAGGCCAGAAACAACACCAAACAAAACACGAGGCATGCAATAATCCGATCTCGGGGAGGCGGTTCTCTACCCCCAGGAGGAACGCTAGCGTGCTGCCTGGCAGCGTGCACCTGGCAGCGTGCACCGCGCACTGGGGAACACAGGCCGTCCCAGACTGCAGGGACGCTGGTGTACAGACACCTTCCAGTGCACACACCTGCGCTCAGTTTCCTTCTGAAAGGCTAGAGTGGTGCACAAGTCCATCTGAAAAACAAAAAAACAAATTTCCATGTTGAACAAAGAAAAAAAAGATTTTTTTTTAGGGGAAACCAAGAATGCCACTGGGGGATTTGCTTTCTTTCAGAGAGCACCTTTGTGGTTCAGAAGGAGCTAAAAATGTTCTGGGAATACGTAGTCCTTGGCAAAGTGGGGCTAAGCCTGAAGCAGGAGAAGATGGTCTTGCACAGAGGCCTTAGAGAAGTGAATTGGTGGGTGGGGGCCCCAGATGTTCCAGATGCTCAGGAACAGAGGTGACATCCACTCACTGAGCAGCGCTCATCCCCAGGGTCACAAAATAGGCAGGAATCCCTTCCCACTCGCACAGAGTGACCCCAGTGCTGGTCTGGTTAGGCAGAGCCAGCTGGGGGAGGTATGACGGGCCCATCAGGCAGATGAAGAATGACAGTAACATTTCAGTTTCTGGGTCTGCCCAGTCCCACCCCTGCCCACACCCCTGCCTCACACCCATGGGATTGGTGAATAGAGGTGACAATCTGGTCTAGATTGGGAGGAGGGGGACTGAGAAATCTGATCAAGGAAAGGCAAGGAGCCCTTGGCTTGGCAGAATGCCTGGGCACGCCTGGTGTGTGGGTTCGGTACCTTCCTGGGAGGAGGACAGACATGTGGTCACAAGCCATGGCTCTCCCCAGGCTGAGCCAGCCTCGCTGTGCTCAAGAGCTCTGTGATGGAGTATGGTCGAAGAGGATTTTTAGGATGATCTGCTCTGATCCCTTGTATCATCACTGGAAGGAACCTTGGAGGAAATATAATTGAATCCCGATGAAGCCCAAAGAGATGATGTGACTTGCCGAATGCCCCGCAGCTGGTCAGGGGACGGGAACAGGAAGCCCTGGTCTCCTGATTGAGGGCCCAGAGCTCCTGCTGATAGATGACACTACCTCGAAGATGGAAGGTAAAGGTAGGTAGAGGAGTCCCAAGGGAGCTGGCATGTCTCCCTGGAAACCATGGGGTTGAAGGTGCAAAGTGAACCTTAATTTTAAGGCCAGACCAGAGGTGGGGCTGAGCCACCCAAACTATATGTTTTGTCAGAGTAGGTGGAAAGACAAAAACACACTACCAGCTTGGGAGGTCATGTGATGGAGAAGGCTGGTGGGAAGGACATCTGAGATGTGGTGTCTGAGGCTCCTTTGTCTCCAGTGGTCTGAGACCCGCTCCTGTAAGAGTCTGAGGCTCCAAGGTGATCAGAGAGGGTCTGTGTCGATTTGAGAAGGGCAGGCCTGTGAGGGCCTGGCCATGACTCATTCTGCTGGGGCTTCCCTGGACCACTGTGGCAGCTCTGAGTCAGCAGCCATTTCTGTGGCTGGCACCACTGCCCAAGGCCTTCGATGGTGACTCAGGAGACAGGGAGGACAACTCATTGCCTGGCTGGGAGAGGCATCTTGGCCAGAGCCTCCCACCTGTGTCTTTTACATCCCTCTACCTTTGGGAAAGCAAAGGGCTGCCTGCCTTCCGCAATGTGGCCTGGGGTGGGATGGGGGGCCTGGCAGTGTGCATTAGAACAAGATTAGTTTGGTTTCTTTAGTTAGTCAGCCAGATTTCTACAAATGCATGTCTTGCCAAACAAGAAAAGGAGCATAGGGTTTAGGTTTGGAAGGGACTTTAGAGAACAGCTCATTCTATAATTTCACAGATGAAGAAATGGAAGTATGGACAGATTACGTACTTCCCCAGGATCACACAGAACCTCTTCCCTCTCTGCCACCGTCATGCCTGGCTGACCTGTAGGCAGGGGTGAGGGTGTTCTCAGAGAGGTGAACCATGGACTCAGCTCCTGTAGCTGGACCTGTCCTGTTCTGGGCAGAATACTGGCCCCCCAACAATGTCTACTCCCCAGTCTCCAAAACCTGTGAATATATCATTTTACATGAGAAAGAGACTTTGCAGATGTGATTAAGGATCTTGAGGGCTGGCCGGTTAGCTCAGTTGGGTAGAGCCTTACAACACCAAGAAATGTTGCAGCCTTATAACACCAAGGTCACAGGTTTACAGGTTTGGCTCTCTGTACCTGCCAGCTGCCCCTGCAAAAAAGGATCTTGAGATGAAAAGATTATTCTGGATTTTCTGAGGGAGTCCAGTGTAATCACAAGGGTGCTTATAGGTGAAAGAGGTAGGCAGGAGAGTCAGGGTCAGAGAGAGATTTAAGATGCCTCATTGCTGCTGACTTTGAAGATGGGGGAAGAGGCCATCTTCCCCCATCTTCAAAGCAAGGAAACAGATTTCTCCCTAGAGCCTCCAGAAAGAATGAAACCCGGCCTACACCTTGATTTTAAGCCCAGTGAAATCCATTTTGGACTTCTGACCTCCAGAGCTGTAAGACAATAAGCGTGCATTGTTTTAAGCTGCTGAATTGTTGGAATTTGTTATAGCAGTAATAGGAAGCTCATTCATGTCCCCATACCTCCCCACCCACTGCTCTTTAGTTTGTGGGTTTTTAACTTTTTCTTTTCAGTAACTTTTATTGATTGATTGATTGATTGATTGATTGGTGGAATAGGAATTCAGGAATCCTGGTGACCTGAGATGTTAGGCTAAACCCATCTCCCCGGTAAACCTGAAGGAGAATGGCCAGACTAAAGCCACCTCAAAGACCCAGATTTACTGGTGGAATAGGAGGTCATCATTCATTCAGGAATGCCAGTGACCCGAGGAGAGGTGTTAGGCAAACTCATCTCTCCAGTAAACCTGATGGAGAATTGCCATACTAAAAGCATCTTAAATGCTCAGATTCACTGAGGGGTTTTTAAGAGGGGGTTGAGGGAATGGAATGTGGGAAGTGAAAAGCAGGAGGGAAGGAATGTGAGCTGTGGGGGCTCTGAGCAAGGAGCCAGGTGCAAGGTCTTGCCAAGGCTCTTATCTGGTTTCTGTTCCCATCCTTGTTGTTATCATAGGGTCCTGCTGGATTTTGATGTGCTTCAGGGTGAAATCAACAGAGGGGTTTTTAAGAGGGGGTTGAGGGAATGGAATGTGGGAAGTGAAAAGCAGGAGGGAAGGGATGTGAGCTGTGGGGGCTCTGAGCAAGGAGCCAGGTGCAAGGTCTTGCCAAGGCTCTTATCTGGTTTCTGTTCCCATCCTTGGTGTTATCATAGGGTCCTGCTGGATTTTGATGTGCTTCAGGGTGAAATCAACGTAGATTTATTGATGTCTTCTTTGGTTTCTCAGGATCTGGATAGTATGTGTCTCATAGCAAGTTTGCAAATCCAGACTAACTGAAAAACATTAATTCTTTCATACAGTTGCCTCCATACTATTGAGTTACTTTAAGTTCATGCTCTCTGTTTGCTTCAGTAAATCATTCAGCAAACTTTTCAGGGAAAGTTCTTGGTTGACATACTTTCTTAACCTCTGTATATTTGAGAATGTCTTCCGGTGGCCTTTGTACATAAATGATAACTTGGCAGGGTATATAATTCTTGGTTCAAAATTATTTTCCCTTAAAACTCTGTAGATATCATTCCATTGTCTTCTGGCATTAGAGTTGCAAGAGAAAAATCTGAGGTCATCCTGACTTTTGCCCCTTTATAAGTAACTTGCTTTCTCTGTCTGGATATTTGTAGAATTTTTTCTTTATCCTTCAAATTTAAAAATGTCACCAGAATATGTCTAAGTGTTGCTTTCTTTTCATCAAATTTTAAAGGTACCTTGTGAGTATTTTCCATTTGTAGATCTAATTTGTTCTTCAGCTCCGGAAAATTTTCTTCAATTAGCTCCTTAATTACTGCTTCAACTCCATTTGCTTGCTTTTTCTTCTGTTTCAGGTATTCCTATTATGCATAGATAGTATCTCCAGGACTGGCCCTCTAGGTCTCTATTTTTCTTCTCTTTTCTTACCTTGATTTCTTTTCCCTTTTTCTCCACATTCTGTGAGACTTTCTCTTGTTTTGCATTTACTTCAGTCATCTGATTTTGTGGACAATACAGCTTGCACTTTCTTCCTATTAACTCCCTCGACTCCCTGATACTTTTCGAGCTCTCTGCCCATCCCTTCTATATCACTGAAGATAGTTTGTTAATCTCTCTTGTTATACAATTCCTAAGCCTTTCTATAGCTTCTATTTCTGGTGCTATATCCATCTCAAGAGGAGGCATTTTCCCAATTACTTAGCTCTGTTCCTTTTTCTGAATTGAAGAATTATGATCTTTTCAATAGCTCTTCTTAGAAATGAGGACCAAAAACATAGATTAAGGAAGGTCTTCTGCAGCATGAAAAACAAAACATCTAAATCTCAGTAACTTTGTTAATGTTGCTCTTTTTCAATTTATTTTTAAATTGACACACATTGTACATATTTATGAGGTACAGAGTGATATTTCAATACATGTATACAATGTGATGATCAAATCAGGGTAATTAGCATATTCATCATGACAGAAATGTATTGTTTCTTTGTGATGAGAGCATTTGAGCTCCTCTCTTTTAGCCATTTGAGAAAACACAATGAATTTTTGTTCTTTGTAGATACCTAGCCCTACTGTAGACCACTAGAACTTATTCTTCCTTAGCTGTGATTTTGTATCCAACCACTCACTATCCCCCAAACTCCTTCCCCTTTCAGCCTTCAGCCTCTAGTAACCAAAATCCTACTCTCTACTTCTAGAAGTTTAACTTTTTTTTTTTTAATCTCACCCATATGAGTGAGAAATGCAGTATTTATCTTTCTGTGCCTAAGTTATGTTTTCCAGGCTCATCCATGTTGTCACAAATGAGAGGATTTCATTCTTTTTTTATGGCTGAATAGCATTCCATTGTGTATTGTAACACATTTCCTTCACCTATTCATCTGTCGACAGACACCAATGTTGATTCCATATCTACTGTGAATGGTGCTGCAATAAACATGGAGGTGTAGATATCTCTTTGGTATGCTAGTTTCCTTTCCTTTGGATAAATACCTAGCAGCAGGATTTTTTGATCACATGGTATTCTATTTTTAGTTTTTTGAGGACTCTCCATTGTGTTTTCCATAATGCCTACACCAATTTTTGCTCTCATCAAGAGTGTATGAGTCCCTTGACAGTATTTGTTATTTTTTGTCTTTTTGATAATAGTCATTCTAACTGGGGAGAGATAATAACTCATCGTGGTTTTTATTTGTATTTCTCTGATGATTAATGATGTTGAACATTTTTTCATATACCTGTTGGCCATTTGTATGTTTTCTTTAGAGATATGTCTATTGAGGTCATTTGCCCATTTTTAAATCGGATTATTTGTTTTGCTGTTGAGTTAAATTCTTTGTACATTATGGATATTAATCCCTTGTCAGATGAATAGTTTGCAAATATTTTTTTCCTTTCTGCCAGTTGCCTCTTCATTTTTTTTTTTTTTTTTTTTTTTTTTTGCGGCTGGCTGGTATGAGGATCTGAATCCCTGATCTTGGTGTTATTCTTCACTCTACTATTGTTTCCTTTGCTGTAGAGAGTTTTTTAGTTTGATTTAATCCCATTTGCCTATTTTTGCTTTGTTGCCTGTGCTTTAGAGGTTTTTTTCCATACATTTTTTGCCCAGACCAACATCTTGAAGTGTTTTCCCTATGTTTTCTGCTAGTAGTTTTATGATTTCAGGTCTTACAATTAAGTCTTTAATCCATTTTGAGTTGATTTTGGTATATGGTAAGAGATAAGGGTCCAGTTTCTTTCTTTGCATGTGGATATCCAGTTTCCCCAACACAATTTATTGAAGAGGCTGTCCTTTCCCAATGCAGGTTCTTGGCACCTCTGTAAAAAATCAGTTGGCTGTAGATACATGGATTTATTTCTGGGTTCTCTATTCCATTCCATTGAACCATGTGCCTGTTTTTATGCTAGTACCGTGCTGTTTTGATTACTTTATCTTTGTAGAATATTTTGAAGTCAGGTAATGTAATGCCTTCAGCTTTGTTCTTTTTGTTCAGGATTGTTTTGGCTATTTGGGGTCTTTTGTGGTTCCATATGAATTTTAGGATTATTTTTTCTATTTCTGTGAAGAATGTCATTGGTATTTTGATAGGGATTGCATTGAATCTGTAGATTGCTGTGGGTAGTATGGTCATTTTGACAATATAAATTCTTCCAATCCATGAACATGGAATGACTTCCTATTTTTCTGTGTCCTCTTTAATTTCCTTCATCAGTGTTTTATAGTTTTTATCATGGAGATCTTTCATCTCCTTAGTTAAATTTATTCCTAGATATTTTATTTCTTGGTAGATATTGGAAATGGAATTTTTTCTTGATTTCTTTTTCAGCTAGTTCATTGTTGGTGTAGGGAAACATTACTGATTTTTGCATGTTGATTTTATATTCCACAACTTTACTGAATTTGTTTATCAGTTCTAAAAGTTGTTTGGTGAAATCTTTAGTTTTTTCTTTATATAGATCATGTCATCTGCAAACAGGACCAATTTGATTTTCTCTTTTCTGATTTGGATGCCCTTTATTTCTTTCTCTTGCCTAATTGCCCCAGCTAGGACTTCCAGTACTATGTTGAAATACAGTGGTGAAAAGTGGGCATTTTTGTCTTGTTCCTGTTCTTAGAAAAAAGCTTTAAACTCTTCCCTATTCAGTATGATGTTGGCTAGGGGTTTGTCATACATGGCCTTTATTGTGTCAAGATACTTTTCTTCTATGCCTAATTTGCTAAGAGTTTTTTGTCATAAAGTGATGTTAAATTTTATCAAATGCTTTTTATGCATCTATTGATGTGATCATATGGTTATTGTCCTTCATTTTGTTGATGTGGTGCATCACACATTGATTTGCATATGTTGAACCATCCTTGCATCTCTGGGATAAATCCTACCTGATCATTGTGTATAATTTTTTTGATGTGTTGTTGAATTTTGTTTGCTAGTATTTTGTTGAGAATTTTTGCATCTCTATTCATAACAGATACTGCTCTGCAGTTTTCTTTTTTTCTTGTGTCCTTGTCTGGTTTTGGTATCGGGGTGATTCTGGCCTCATAGAATGAGTTTGAGAGAATACCCTTTGTTTGAAATAGTTTGAGAAAAATTGGTATTAATTCTTCTTTAAAAGTTTGTACAAGCTAGCCACCAAAAAAAAAAAAAAATTTGGTAGAATTCAGTAGTGAAGTCATTCAGTCCTGAGCTTCTTCTTTTTTTTTTTTTTTTTTGTCTTTTTGTCTTTTTTCATGACCGGCAACGGATCGCAACCCTCAGTGTCGTGCCCGTACCGGACCGGGACCAGCAACAGGATCGCAACCCTCGGTGTTGCCCCCGCTCCTCGCTCAGCCAGTGAGCGGCCGGTCTGTATGTGGGATCCGAACCCTCGGGCGGGAGTGCCGCCGCGCTTCCCAAGCGGCGCACTGTAGCACTGCGCCACCGGGCTGGCCCTAGTCCTGAGCTTCTTAAAATATATATATAATGAATTAAAATTTAGTTTTTACAGTTTTGGATGCTGGTGGGAAGTCCAGGGCCCATGGGGCACATCTGGTAAGGGCTTTCTTCTTGGTAGGGAGTTTCTGCACAGTCCCATGGCAAGCAGGGTATCGCATGGTGTGAATGGCATGAGCAAGAGCTGGGCTTTTCTTTTTTGGGAGCCTGCTGACTACTGATTCAATCTCATTACTCATTATTGGCCTGTTCACGTTTTCTCTTTCTTCTTGGTTCAGTCTTGGTACATTGTATGTGTCCAGAAATTTATCCATTTCCTCTAGGTTTTCCAATTTGTTGGCATATAGTTGTTCGTAACAGTCTCTAATGATTCTTTGTATTTCTGTGATACCTATTGTAATGTCTCCTTTTTCATTTCTGATTTTATTTATTTGGGTCTTCTCTCTTTTTTTCTTAGTATAGCTAATGGTCTTTCAATTTTGTTCATCTTTTCAAAAAAACAACTTTTTGTTTTGTCAATCTTTTGTATCCTTTGTCTTTATTTCACTTAATTCTGCTCTGATCTTTATTATTTCTTTTCATGTACTAATTTTAAGATTACATTGTTCTTGTTTTTTCAGTACTTTGAGGTGCAATGTTAGGTTGTTTATATAAAATCTTTATACTTATTTGATGTAAGCACTTATTGCTATAAAATTCTCTCTTAGTACTGCTTTTGCAGTATCCCATAGGTTTTGGTATGTTGTGCTTCTATTTTAATTTGTTTCAAGGAAGTTTTTTTATTTCCTTCTCAATTTCTTCTTTGACCCATTGGTCATTCAGGGGCATGTTGGTTAATTTCTATGTATTTGTGCAGTTTCTCCTATACTGATTTCTAGTTTTATTCCATTGTGATCTGAAAATATACTCAATACTATTACAATTTTTAAAAAATTATTGAGAATTTATTTGTGGCCTAACATGTGGTCTATGCTGGAGAATGTTCCATGTGCTGATGAGAAAAATGTGTCTTCTGGAGTAGTTGGATGAATGTTCTGCAAATGTCTGTTAGGTCCATTTGGTCTATAATGCAGTTTGAATCCAATGTTTCTCTGTTGATTTTCTGTCTAGATGATCTGTCCAATGCCAAGAGTGGTGTTGAAGTCCCCAACCAGTATTGTATTGGGGTCTATCTCTCCCTTTAGATCCATTAATATTTGCTTTATATATCTGGGTGTTCTGGTGTGGAGTGCATATATATTAACAATTGTTATATCTTCTTGTTGAATTGATTCCTTTATCATTATATAATGCCCTTCTTTGCTAGAGCTGCAAGCCAGACCTCAAGCCTCTGAGAGAAGCATTAGTGCCTTCAGTAACTCCTTTGCTGAAGTGGGTGTTGCAGTTGGGAGTATGTTCTCGGAGAGGTGTTGTGGCAATCAGTTGTTCCTCTACTACAGAGGGTGGGGTTGCCGGGAAAATGAGTGGGGACTATGAACCCCTGAGAGAAGCACTGGGGTGCCCTGCAACTCTCAAGTGGAGTAGCCAACCCTGGTGGAGGTGCTGCAGCCAGGACCTTGGATCCCTGGGAGAAATGTTGAGGAGTTTTGTGGCCCCTCTGCTGGAATAGGTGATACTGAACATGGTTACTGGAGTCATGGGCAAGATCTTGGGACCCCAAAAGAGGCTTTGGTGTGCTCTTCAGCTCCTCAGCTGGAATGGGAGACTCTGAGAGGGCTCACTGGCGCCACTTCCAAGATGCTGTGTCCCCAGCAGAGGTGCTGGAGAGCTCTGCATCTTCTCAGCTAGAGTGGGTGGCCTAGATAGGTTTGCTGGAGCTGTGGTGGGACTTCGTGCCCCTGGGAGAAAGTCTCACCCACATAGGCATTCCATTGAAAATAGCAGGGCTGCCAGTGGTGGCAGAGGGCCCTGACCAGTCAGCTCTCAGGTTGAGCATTGGCTCCCTTTGTCTTGGGGGTTGCCTTTCCACTGTGCTGAACTGCCTGTTCTCAGGGTACAGGGTGTTTCATGGGTTCGGTGCCAGAGTCATGGTGTGACAGAATGTCAAGGGGGCCTCAGGGATGTAAAGATGCCAGGGCTATTGGGCCCCAGGCAGAATGAAGTCTGGTGGTGTTTCTGATCCCAAAATGATGATATTCTGCAGCAGCCTCAGACCCAGGGGATATGGGGGCTCAGTGTGAATTCCCTCTGTGGAATAATGCAGTCCTGTGGGCTCCAGGCAGCTCCCTATTCTGGGAGCCTGCAAGGGCTATGTGGCTTTCTTGTAGCTAGGATGACAAGCATCATGGTTGGAGATTTTTCACTTACCTTTTCCCCACAGTAAGGAGTCTTCCCTGGTTCCGAGCTGATCTCAGTTGGGTGCTTCACTTGTTTTTCTATGTTGCCATCCTAAGATTCTGAGCCTCAGGGTGTCTTCTTAACTATTTTGCTGAATTCTGGTGTTTTGTGCATTTTTTTCTATTTTTAAATTCAAGTATATTTATTAATTATTATTATTTTTTTACATTCTAAGATGTGGAGCAGTTAGGAGGGAGGGGGAAATGGTGAAATGGTAAAGGGGAGGGAGATAGGGTGGGAAGAGGAGGGAGTGGGGCAGGGTCAAGGCCCATGGTGCCCCCACCTCATTCCAGCAGGGGAGCCCAGGGCTCTTCTGGTGGTGGCCTGGTGGCCATCACTGGGCTGGATGCAGATGTCAAGGGGGCATGGCTGAAGCCCTTGGCCCTCCCCACCCTGGCTTGGGAGCCCAAGGGGCTTCCAGTCCTTCTAGGTTTTATAGGTGTTCTTTGGTAGTGTTAGAACTTAGAGCTTAATATCAGAACTTTGTCTCTGATCTGTAGGATTTTTGTTTTTTCTTTCAGTTCTGTGTTGGAGTATTCCCTATTCCCAGTACTTAAACACTACACTGGAACTAATTTGTTGTCCTTTGTTTACTTCTAAAATGGGGGAACTTCCTGTGGGGACCAGTACTTGAGCTCTGTGATTGAGCTAAATTGCTGCTTTGCTGCTGATTCCCCAGGGAAGGCTTTTTGTGCAGCTCAGGTTTTCATTGTTGACCTCGTAAGCACTTCCAGGTCTTGTGAGGTCTGGTACACCTGGGTTGTGTGGAAACTCTGGTCTGGGCCTGAGTCTTTTCAGCAAACTGCACTCGCTGCAGTTCTATATTCCTGACCAGTCTACACTGAGTGGTCCTGTGCTGACTGGAGGGCAGATCAGCTGTCCATGCTGTGCCCCCATGTTCCCCTGGTGGGCCTGTCTCCCCTACTGCCCACACTCCAAACACTTCCCATGGGGCGGGCTGTGTGCCAGTCTTTTGCAATGACTCACTAGTCTTTGAGTGGCTCCTTTTTTCAGTTGTTGTGGCCCCTCACTCCTATGTGGGTCCATGGGAACCCTGTTAGTGGTCTTGCTGGCCTGGGGGCCACCAAGGCCCCCTTGTCCCCTGCTGCCTCCAAGCAACTTCATGCAAAGGACACCAGAAGTTTTTGCCAGCTCTTGCTCTGTGTGCTCACCAGGGCCAGCCTTGAGGTGGTCAGGGCTGGAAATGGTTGGAGTGGTCCTTTTTCTCATCATGGCTTCTCCTGCTTTCCTGAACTCCGTAGGTCTCTCCTTCTCTTTGCCTGAGCTCTAGCAGCCCCAGCTTGGCAGTTATTGCTTTTTAATAGTTATAAATTGGTTGATTGTGGGAGAGAGTGACACTGGGTACCATCTATTCTGCCATCTTGACCGGAAGTCAAATGCTGGTGTTTTCTCTTAGACACTCTATTCAATGTGTGATTAACTATTTATTGTCTTAGACTTTGTGTCAAAGCAAGAGCTGGGCACCCCTAGTCAGCCATCATGAACCTATCTAGTTTGTGGTTTTAAAGAACATGCTTGAAAACTAAGTTGCCATCCCTTGATTTCTACTTAATGAGATATAAAAATAATAATTTGGAAAATTACAGTAAAAACACCAAGATCCTTTCCTTCAGTAATGAAAGCTGTAGATAATTGATCAAGTTGGACTCAGTTGGATATAAAAAATAAGCAACTTAACTTTCTCTCACTGCTCCCTTTTAAGCCCATTCTGTTGAATTATTCTTCCCCTTTCATGGGTGAAATGCCAGGCATATCCCAAAGCTTTTCTGGTCACTTTCAGTTATTATAAACATTTCATTTTTAGGTTTGGAAAGCCCAGTCCAGTCTCACATCAAAGCTTCAACGTCTCATTCAATATAAAGCTTTTTCCCACCCTAGTTTGGGCCTGATAAGGCCCTGCAGCCTACAAAAATGAAGAGGGGTGCTGAGGAGAAAGGTGGTTAGCTTCTCTACTAGTTTCCCACGTTATTCTTCCACTCCTCTGCCATTCAGGCTGCTGCCTCTGGCTGCTTCAAGGTGGGGAGAGGGCTAATGAGAGCGGGGAGAGGGAAGGGGCAGATGAGAGTTTACTGACTCAGAGTGTGGCACATGTCCAGATAAAGGCCCTTTACTCAGCGAGCGTTTTGGAGACATCCACCTGCATAGTTCTCTGGCAAAGTGGCCAATCACTGGGTGGCCACTTCTCTGGCAAAGTGGCCAATCACAACTCTCCCCAGTCCCTAAACCAATAGTACAACCCCATGAAAACCCAACTTTCTGTTAGGGCCGCCTCACTCCAGCAGCTAGTCTTCTTGGGTGGGGTCTCTTTCAAGATGACACCCTCCAAAGTCTCTATTGAGCCTTGGTCAACTCCCATCTTTGTCCTGCTCAGCACTGGAAATGCACATCACACTCACTCGGCCATCCCTCTTCGCTCTTATGTCCCAGCCATCGTCTTACCTTTCGATTTTTCCAGCTAAGTTCCAGTGTTATGAATTGTCCTAGGCCAATTTGTCCAGGATTGACCATTGCTTGTGGTACACAATAGTGGCCACCAATATGTAGAGTGAGGTGAAGGGTGGTTATTCCTTCACAACTCTGCTACTGGATTACCATGAAAGATCTTGCCCTTGCACAAAACATTCATTTAGGGAAAACATGATGATATTATAGTGGCAAGATTAAATTAGACTGAACAGTTAGCATTGGACAACCAGATTCCTTTGAACCAAGTGTTGGTTATAGTATTACTTAGAGATGAAGCCTCAGGTGTCTTTAAGGGTATAGGCTACAGGCTCCCCCAAATCTATACCCAGTTCATGCAAGTACAAGGAGAGTCTCTCAAATATTTTGGCCAATCCACTAATGCGAATACTACTAATTTCACAAAACAAAATCCATTTCAAGTATACTTTATGCTAATTAGCAAAGCCTCTGGTATTGCTCAAAGAAAAAGGTAACTTTGTATATCCTCATGGCAGCTGCCTCTGAATGTGGGTTACAGTATAGCTTTTTTTTTTTTTTTTTTTAAATTTTTTTTTTCAAAGGATGACCGGTAAGGGGATCTCAACCCTTGGCCTGGTGTTGTCAGCACCACGCTCAGCCAGTGAGCAAACCAGCCATCCCTATATAGGATCCGAACCCGTGGCCTTGGTGTTATCAGCACCGCACTCTCCCGAGTGAGCCACGGGCCGGCCTACAGTATAGCTTAACAAACACAAACAGAATCCTCTTGCCTATGTTGAAGTATTTCAGACTAAGTTACAGATATTCAAACAATCAGGGTCTAGTCTTGGTTTTTTTAAATTCCTGGGGGGGGGCCGGCCCGTGGCTCACTCGGGAGAGTGCGGTGCTGATAACACCAAGGCCCCGGGTTCAGATCCCATATAGGGTTGGCCGGTTCGCTCACTGGCTGGGCGTAGTGCTGACAACACCAGGTCAAGGGTTAAGATCCCCTTACCAGTCATCTTTAAAAAAAAAAAAAAAAAATTCCTGGGGACCCTCTCCCCACATTCTGTCTCAGTCCTGTAGTGGCATGGGGCCGAACAGTTTCCAGGGCTTTGTGGAAACCAGCCAGCAGGCAAGATATCAGTCTCCCCTCCTGGGAGACACCCCACCTTCTCTGAACGGTCATCCTCACTTGGAATGAGGCGGATGGTTCATGTTCTCAGCATATTGACAGCTCTCTTGAGAGGACTCTCCCTGCTCTAGTCCTCCTCAACCTGCTCCTCTCCTGCATACACCCCTGTGGTAGGCGATGGACTCTGGGTCACTGCTTAGCAGCTTCTGTGTGCATGGTCCACCTCCACGCTCAGAATATGTAGTGGGCACACGACACCCCTCTGCTTAGCTTTGAGGGGTCAGCTGAAATTCCAAAGCAATAGGAAAAGCATGC
Source organism: Galeopterus variegatus (assembly GCF_000696425.1). Lineage (NCBI taxonomy): Eukaryota > Metazoa > Chordata > Mammalia > Dermoptera > Cynocephalidae > Galeopterus > Galeopterus variegatus. The sequence continues at coordinate 345,699 of NW_007727451.1, read as the reverse complement.
CCAACACGCTGATACAGAGCACTGGAATTTGTTGTGTTTCCCTCCTGCCTTTTTTGTCAAGGTTGAGGTTAATACTTGCCTGTGGTCGCTTCTTCCCACCTTCGATTTCAGAACCCTCTGGATCCATCGATCCCTCTGCTTCCGCTCCCTCCCCTCCCTGATCGCTCACTCACATCGGCTCTCTTCTGCTCTCTCCTCCTCTTTCACTCTGTGCTGTTGTTCTTTTGCCCTTGTTTTGATGATTCTGTTGCTTGTTCAGTTGCTTAAAGCTGATATAAAGTTATCTAGAAGTAAATAAATTGATAAAAAAAATTATAAAGTTTTAGTGTAGGTTTCCTAGTGGGTGGTTACATGTAGCCCAGTGAGGAAAACATGAGCGTGTCTCCTGTGAGCAGGTAAAACAGCAAAGACACACCGATGACATTTGTTCCACTAGAAACTGCAGCGACATTTCTCTTTAATCAGATGAAAGATAGATTGTGTGACATTAGAGAAACATCTTCTGATCACACGTTCCATATAATTTTGAGAAACATTAAAGGCAAATGTTTAATGTAAACGGTATTTTCAAAAGAGATTAGTGATGGATAAGGAAGCAGGAACAAGAGACAGGTGCTGAAGCATGAGTGCCATGGGGAGTTGCTCTGTAGGAAAGAGACAGCAATAGATACCTGTATCTCTGAGAGTGTCAGAGTCATGCAAAGCCACCTAAAAAGGGGCAGAGTGTCTCTATGGCCTGCAGGATTCAACTAAAACTTCCTTAGGTGTCTTAATACAGTAAGAGACAGACAGTGTCAATTATGGGAAAGGGAGCAGGATAGTGGGAGCAGAGAAAGAAAAAGAGTGGAACCAAAACGAAGGATAGTGTACCTATCCCAGAGATGCCCAGGAGAGGAGAGCGGATTTTAATGCTCTGAGGCCAGTTGCAGCTCTTCCCTGAATGAAGAGATGAAGGTGGGGGCTGTAGCCAATGGACTCTGGGAAACTTGGGTTCAGAGGAATTCAGTATTTTTGGTTTATGGTTTCATGTTCCTCATCATGAAATATATGGATTGGGTGATCTTAGCTTGAGGTCCTTCAATATTTAATAAAGAGACTTCTGATGAGGACCTGGCTTTCCCTGGGGCTTGGAGAGGATGGATGAGCAGCGTCACAGCATATTATGGCACTGGGGAGACTAGTGTACTAGTCTCCATTGCTCAGGGTAAATGAACAGCTAAGCCCTCTAGGTCAGCGTCAGTCCTTGGGCCTTGTATTTAGGATGGGGTGGTCTCAGAGGGCACTGACTTCCTCTAGAGCAATGGTGGACATCAGACCATCTAGAGGGCTTATGTTGCTGAGCTCTGCTCCCCAAGTACCTGAGCTAGTAGGTCGGGAGTGGGGCCTGGGAATTTGTGTTTCCAGGAAGCAAGCTCCCAGGTGATACTGAGGCTGCTGGTCCAGGGATACACTTCCAGAACCACTAAGAGCATTTAATTGCTTTTAAAAATTCCTTTCTCCTCCATGCCTAGGCTACTCCCCAGACCAACTGAACCAGAATCTCTAGAGGTGGGACACAATCATCATTTTTTAAAACTCTCAAGGTGATTCCCAAGATGACCCCACTATCAGGCCTACCATCTCAAGTGAATGATTTCTAAGTGACAGGTGACACAAAAATGCTATCACTTGGGCAAGAAAGCAGCATGTCCTATCCTACAATAAAGTAACAGTGGGGTATAACTGGATAATGATAGCTAACACTTGTTGAATGCTTATATTGTGCCAGGATTAAGTAATTTGCTCCTTACAACTATTCCCATTTTATAGGAAACGAAACCCCATGAAGTTAAGTAATTTGTTCAAGGTCATGTACAAATGACAGGGCTGGAATTTGAACCCAGGCCCTCTGGCCTTGGAATCCCTATAAGTGGCCTGCCCTATAGGGCCCTGTATACCCAGTATGCACGAGCATATTGTAATGAACATGTAAGGGGTCCCAATATCTGTCAGACTGGGCTAGAATGCAGGATTCACCACTAAATAGTTGCTTTGGTTTGAATGTTTCTGTCCCCTCCAAAATTCATATTGAAACAATCCCCAATGAAACAGTGTTGGGAGGTGGGGCCTAATGGAAAGTGTTTAGGTCATGAGGGTTTTTCCCTGATTAACAGATTAATGCCACTATAAAAAGAGCTTGTGGGAGCGGGTTCTCTCTCTTCCATTCTTCTGCCATGTGAGAAATAGCTTTCCTCCTCTCCGGAGGATGCAGCATTTAAGGCACCATCCCTGAAGCGAAGACCAGGACCGTACCAGACACCAAACCTGCTGATGCCTTAATCGTAGATGACTCAACCTCCAGAACCGTGAGAAATAAATGTCTGTTCTTTATAAATCACCCAGTCTGTGGTATTCTGTTATAGCAGTACAAAAAGGACTAAGAAAATAGTGATATAATTCGAGCAAGAATTTTAGCCCTTCTAAGCCTTCTTTCTCACCTGGAAAGTGGGTATAAATGTGCCTATCACGGAGGCCGGCTGGGAATGCTGAAAGAAATTTGCCAAGCACTAGGTGCAGTGCCTAGCATATAGCCAAGGTTTAAGAAACATTCACTCTCTTCCTGTCCTTCATCAACCTTTCCTGTAAGGGTCCTCAGAACCCAAGAGTTTTTCCCAGTTGCTTATTGAGTGTCTTTGGAAATACAACTCTCCTTACAATTGGCAGACTCCTTTGACTAAAGAAATCAGTTCTGGGGAAATCAAGTTTTCCTGCAGGATGGAAGGAATCATGGATGTTAGGCTTCATCGGACAATGAGTTCAGATCACCACACTTGAAATTAAGGAAATCTGTGCTACCACTTGAAGAAAAATAAGGAATGATTCATGAACTGTGGTGTCCCGGCATATCCCAGGGCAGCTGCATTGCACCTAGGGTCTGGGGCCTGCGGGGGGGCTCCCACAGCTGCAAGATGTTCTGCAAGTCAGTTGTTACTAATAAAAAAAGTATTGAAGCCTGCGAGTGACTCACTCGAAACAGTAATACATTAGATATGCTTTCTGCAGAGGGCAAAAGGGACAGAACTCACTTGCTGGGATTGTATGGAATTCTGGGTAGTCCTTTGGTAAGGTGCCTTGCAAGCGAATGTCACCAGAACAAATACCAAAACTAAAAATGATTGCATATGCTGTTTAAAGCAGATTCAAAGAACATTTAGAAGCAATCTAGAATAGCTAATTTTTATATCCTTCCCATTTCTGGGAAGTTTTGAGGGAAATCATAAAAGAAGATACACGTACCTTGAAACAAAGACAGGATAAATAACTCAGAAAGAAAAATCTGATGGTGGTTGGAAGGAAAGGGGATATAGGATGGGAACTATGCCAGAAAACATAGGCTAAGGGGAATTCAAGAAATTGAGCACAAAATTAAGCTCTGAGATTCCTTGCCATAAGGGCAAAGAGAACGGTCCCATGCATTTTGTGGCTTTCATTAATTGATTTAAAAAAAGCATAGTCAAACTTTATCCTAGTACTAAAGTCCAAGTGGAAATTATTTGCAAGGGTTTTTATACTAAGAAGCATAATGAACAGAGTTTTACAGAGAATTTAAAGTTGTTCTTCACCTGACCATTTCTTAAAATGACACTGGATAAAAGCTTAGGGGCATAATGTTAAAGGATCTGAGAAATGTTAAAGGATTGAGTACTAGAGTGATCTAATCCAGGAAGAGACCTTCATGATCCCGGAAGGGAAAAGTTTAGAGAATTGCAGAGTGCCCTACATGTTATCATTGCTGATTGTTTTGCCAACTTCTAATCCCGTTTTAAACTGTGAGGACAAACTCTGAGAGCAACATTTAATAGCTATCTAATAAGACTATGTTTAATGTGAACAAGGCGATGTGTATGCAAGATACCGGCAATGCATTCTGTGGAAGGAAAGACAAGTATAATTTTGTGCTTCTATTTGGACAAAAGATGTTGAGGTGAAAGGCTTTTGTGCAAATTCCAAATACATTTTCAACTCTAGGAAAACAAAACCTCCATTGTGGATTAAGTTCTATTTTGAAAAAAAAGCTATAATAGTTTGCTTTTGTTTCTGAAGTTAAAAAAAATCTTATTTAACAACAGCAAAAAGGGACTTGTTTCGAATGTGAAAGAAGCAAAGTGAGACAAGCAAAGCAGGAAAGAATTACCATAGCTTCCTAAATTCGTCATCGTCATCATTAAATGTGTTAGTTCGTCTTCAGGGTAGAGCACTTTCAGATAGTCCCTATTTAGTCACCAAATTGTGTCCCAGGACGCCCTTCATTGTAAAATTCGGCCTAGAGGAGCTTCAGGTTCCCTTCAGGGTCAAGGGTAGGGCTCTGTTTCAGCCCAAGCCACTGGCATCTCCCTGCGGCCCCCTGACTGCAGGACCTCCTGTCATCCCCAAAGCGAGACACACCCCGCGCTCCTAGTCCACCACCCGCAATCACCCTGTGCTCCTGGGATTGCTGAGCAAACACTTGTTATTTGCAAAAGTACAAGGTTCGGTGTGTCAACCCCACGGTCCCTACCTTGCTGGTGGCGATCTGACAGCCCTGAACGCACGGGGCAGGCAGAGGGTCGGCACTGTGGCCTTGTGCCTCCCCGGGTCCTGCCCATGCGCCACCGGGCAAGTCCCTCCTCCTGCCTGAGACTCAGTTTCCTCTTCTGTAAAGAGAGACTGACACCAACACTAATCTTCCGACCCACCTCAGGGGAATTTGAGGATCCTGTGAAACAATGAGTATGAAAATTCTTTGAAAATGTTAACCTTGGTTGTTATTAACTCACTTGAGAACCCCATTTGGTTCTTGACTCCTTCCTAGATTAAAGTCGGATTGACCCTCACCACTGGGTTTTCTTACCTACCCCTCCCTTATCTTGACACTAGTTTTAAATTTATCTTTGCTTCCCACTCCTAAAAAATCCAGTTGACCTGTGCTTTTGTGTTTCTACTTTGCTGTTTATAAGTCCTCTGTGTATAGGAGCCTACGTGCCCAGGCCCAGATACAAAATGTCTCTGGACAGGGCCTGCTTCGGAACCACGTTTGTATTCTGTTCTTCAAACATTTAGAATTGGGTTGATTGTGAAAACAATGTCAGATATTTTAACCTTTGCATAATCTTATTTTTCTTCTTTTTATATATATCAAAATAAAAAATACATACTTGAGATTACTCAACTCTGTAATTTAACTTATAGATTAACACTTTTTAATTTTGTACCCCACATTTTTCATTCAGCTTTGTAACAAATGTTAATATTTTTCCACATCATTTAAAAGTCTATATGTAAATATCATTTGTCATGGCCATTTTTCCATTTTGTAGGCTACATCATATTTTACTAAATCATTCTTATACGTTTAGACATATGAGTTGCTTCAAGTTTTCCACTATAATAAATAATACTGCAATGAATGTCTGTCTTCTTAAAGCTTTTTCTGCTTTTGGTTTACCTCCTTAGAATAGATTTCTAGGAGAGTAATTCTGGGTCAAACTTTATGAACATTTTCAGAAGATTTTTGATGTGATGATGACAGAGGAATGGCACTAAAATAGTTTGGATCAATAGGGATTTTACCAAATAGCTATGATTGATACCTGGAAAGGAAGACAGAGAGAAGGGTGGCAGGGGGAATCTTTCTAGAGCTTTTGGACCTTGTTCTGATTTTTTAAATATATGTGTGTGTGTATATATATGAATTTATGAAATAATTGTATGATTTAGAGTCTTATCCTTGGGTGTTTAAACAGCTTCATTCATAGCCCACACTTAAGTGGAAAGTAGGTGACAACTGCTTATTCCAAGTGTAAATTGGGGCTGCTTAAGCAGCTTAAGCAGCAACTGGCCCCAGGTCATCACAGTTCTGGTGCCTATAGAAGTAGAAAGAACCTTAGAGATGTCCATCTAAACCCTTCATTGTACAGTTGAAGAAACTGAGGCTCAACACATCTAGTACAGTGCTTCTTAACCCTGGTTGCGTATTATAATCACTTAGGGAAATTTTAAAAAATCCTCAGACGTGGGCCAGCCCGTGGCTCACTCGGGAGAGTGCGGTGCTGATAACACCAAGGCCCCAGGTTCGGATCCCATATAGGGATGGCTGGTTACCGCACTGGGTGAGCGTGGTGCTGACAACACCAAGTCAAGGTTTAAGATCCCCTTACCGGTCATCTTTAAAAAAAAAAAAAATCCCCAGACATTTCTGATGTAATTGGTCGGAGGTGAATCCCAGACATCAGTATTATATAAAAGTTCCTTAGGTGATACTAATATGAATTCGGATTAAGAAGTTCTAGTAGAACAGGAAAAGTCCAGGCTTATACAGTCACTAATACCTAGTTCAGATCCCAGCTTTGCCATTTATTAACTGTGTGATTTTGAGTAAATTAATGATCTCTCTCCTCCTCAGAGTCCTTGTTTGTAAATCATGAGGTTGTCATGAAGATTAAATGTAGTATCATGTCTAAAGTGTCTTCATATTTCCTGGCACATGGTTGGCATTCACAAATGTCGGGTCCTTTAGTGAGTACATAAGGTCCCATAACCAATTGGTTTCAAAACTAGAAAGCCAGCCGGAACCATGCTGTGCACCCAGTAGGCACTCGCTAAATGCTTGTTGATGTTCCTTGATAGCATAAACTTTGAACATGAATATGCACGTTACTGAGAAAGTTCAAACTCCACACTGAGTTGATATTAGAACAGTACGGCCTTACCTCAGAGAGATTTATCTCATTTACTGGGCATTAATTTGCCTCCTATGTTTAGTTCTTCGGCTAAAAAGGAATCTGCTTTTATTCTGATAAAGCAATTGATTGTGACTGAATTCCTGCTAGAAAAAACTGTTAGACTTTTACAATTACATAAATGGATGAAAATGTTTGTGTAATGCCTGTCATAAGCTAAGGATATATCAGTTAAATTGTCTTTTTTAAAAAGTTGACAGAATGCTTTTTTTCCGGCTGGCCAGTACAGGGATCAAACCCCGAACCTTGGTGATATCAGCACCACACTCTAACCAACTGAGCTCACTGCTAACTGGTCAGTGGACACAAAATTGTAGAGAAATAGGAAGAATAAGATCCAGTGTTCCATAGCAATATAGGGAGACTACCGTGAACAACACATTACTGGGTAACTTCAGTAGCTAATTAGAGGATGTTGAATGTTCCCAACACAAAGAAGTGACAAATGTTTGAAGTGACGGGTATGCTAAATAGCCTGACATGATCATCGTCTCCTGTATATATGTACCCTAATATCAAATTATACTCCATAAATATACACAGTTATCATGAGTCAATAAAGAAAAATATGGGCTGGTCAGTGGCTAATTTGGGAGAGCGTGGTGCTGACAACACCAAGTCAAGGGTTAAATGACGTTACCGGTCATCTTTTAAAAAAAAATAAAAAATAAAATAAAAAATGAAAGAAAAATAAATTAAAAAGAAAAACAGTTGGCGTGACAATTATAACTAAGACTCGTCCCCAAACGATGACCTAATAATACTACTTCATTTTCACTGACTTTAACCTAAAGGCCTTTAGCGTAATATCTCTGTCTCCATCCTATGATAGATAGAAGAGTCAGTGAAGCTGGATTTAGTTTCAGAAGACCCGGGATTGAGGCCTGGTTCTGTCCTTCACTGGGTATAAACCTTGGGTGATCCTTCTTCTTTGCCCTTTTGCCTTCTCATGAATGCAGTGAGGGCCTGTATGGCATAACCTTTTAGCACAAAGTGAGTCTAGAACTGGGATGCTGGACATGGTTATTAAATATTTATTAAGCACCTGCTGTATGTCCAGCCCTGGCATGATTCATTGTGGGAATTATAAAGCCCTGAACTTTTTGGGGAGTAGCTTGGAGTCCAGCTAGAAGTGATAAATCCCACATATGAGGAGCAACTGGGGACCAATTTCTACTGAAGAGCTGTGATATGTCCAGTCCAAGTGACTCATGCAAGAAATAAAAGGGAACATTGGAGAGATGACAATCACAGAGAAATGGAAGGGGGTTGAAATTCAATTTCCTGTCTGAGCACTTGATTTCTCTTCAGCCTCTGACATGAATTCCTAGATAGTAATAACCTGAAACAAGACTGTTTAAAGCTAGACAGAGTTAGGCATTTTCCTAACAGCACACTCGGGCCCTTTGTCCATGTTCTAAATCCCCATTACTTTGCCCAGTTTCTAGCAACCTTTTGCAAGCCCCTGGCTTTTCCCTACCCCTCTTTAGCCCTTGTGTGCCTCAGACAGCTCTGGGACAGAGCCTGTACTATGTGGAGGATGTACAAAGAGGGCACAGTATGCAAATGGTGGTATAGGAAGCGTGGTGGCAGGGATGTTTGAGCTGTGCCATGTCACAGATGGTCTCTGGGAGGGCAGGTCCTGAGCTGTGAGTCACAACCCTGGCCGGGGTGAGCAGCTAATGAGACTGGTGGGCATTTTTGTCTGACTCTCTCCTAAGAGGAACCCCCCCCCCCCCAAAAGTACTTCAATTACCCATTTGTAACATTCTCTTCCAACAGCAGGGAAAGAAACAACATTGGC
>NW_007727451.1:333074-336938 GCF_000696425.1 Galeopterus variegatus | reverse complement strand
AGGAACCCCCCCCCCCCCATAAGTACTTCAATTACCCATTTGTAACATTCTCTTCCAACAGCAGGGAAAGAAACAACAGTGGCAGCCCGTATATCCAACTTCCGAAGTAAAGCTGTCTGGTTTATGAAGATAGAAGAGGAAGTTTGAGAGACTCACAATGAAAGGGTTTCACAAGAGCTGCCTGTAAAAGTGTTGATTCGGAAACTCTTGGAGCATTGGAAATGATTTTCTTAATGATCAGGGGCATGAGTGTTTCATTTATTTCTTAGATGAGGATAGCAGCATTGCCAGGAGAAAGAGAGTGTCTGCTCCAGCCCAGGTTTTCAGCTCTCAGCCCAGCCATGGACTCCTTTTGGGTTCTTCTGCAAAATCATTCATCTTTCTGGGTCTCAGTTTACCCATCTGTAAAATGAAGGGTCAGTCCAGGTAAATCGTAAGGTCCTTCCTGGCTGGATTTTCTGATTTTATTCAAGCCATCTTGAAGGTTGCTAAATTATGCATTGTTCCACCCAGAGAGATCTAACTTTGTGCAAGAGATGAATAAAGCACACTCATTGACTTTCTCATTAAATGGAGTTCAGCCACCTCCGTGCACTGTTCTGTGCTGGGATGACGAGTCTCCGCCCGAGGGAAGAGAGAGCTATTTTGAGGCAGGGCTGATTAGAGATAAGGTATCTCATTTCTTTACCAGTCTGGCCCTGACTCACCCAAAGTTCTAGGGCTTAAAGTTTAACCCATGATGGATGGATGTAAACTAACCCCTCTGCTTGCCTCTGAAAATGGCACCCAGTACATGCTTCTCAAGCCCAGGCTTTATCAGTGTCAATTAAAAACATTCTTTGACCTCTCCTTGCTTAGAGAGCTTCTTTAAAGTGAGCCCTTGCTTGCAACCTCTCTCCTTGACATCTCTTGTTTGTGCTTTCCTGTATTCACAGTCTTCTAAGTTATATAAAGGGAATGTCTCGGTAATCCTCTTAACAGCGACGAAATCCGGCCACCCCTGTTAGGTAGGGGGATGGAAGTGTCGCAAGATGTTTGAAAGAGGCACTGGACAAAGCTGCAAAAAACTTTTGCATGGAGAAGCCCAGAACATGAACGACATAAAAAGACCACTACAATTATGCTGCTTGGAAAGCATACACAATTAAACTGTAAGGCATGGTTTTCCTAACATTTTAATTAAAAAGCTTTTTATTAATATATCTTTTAAAGATATAATGTTAAAAATGTTTAAGTTTTTTTTCCCCTCATTTATTTTCAGTCTTGGTGTGTTATCTGTGATTGATTTATTTTTTGGCTTGGGAATGTTGAAAACACCCTTGTGACACTTGACATGACAAGACTGGGGGCCAGGGCTGGGCTCTGCCTGATTTTATACAGTTGCTTTGTTCCTGACAAGCTGGATGCAGATGGAAGTTTTAGAAATTGACTCATATTTCAAAGAAACTTGAGAGCTAACCTCTTTTTAAAATGTGCACCAAAACCCTTTATAATCACCCCTGTGTTTGTTTTAAAAATTAAAGCTTTTGAATTTTAAGTTTCCTTAAAGTAAGGGACATTACCCAACATGGCAAACACTGTTATTCGGAGAGCTGTGTAGTCACGATGATCCAAGATCTTGGGAAAATTGTATTCACCTCCTTAAAGTTTTTCTCTCTCTACCTGTGAAAATAGAATTGTGGGTGTGTGGAGTTAACAGCCATGGAGCTGGATGGTATGACAAAAATAGGCCAGACTGGGCCTAATGAGGACGAGTTCCAGCTTTGGTTCTGTCCCTCCCAGCTGTGTGACTCACCTTGGCTTCCTCATCTATAACATAAGAAGGTTGTTTAAAGTGATTTTAAGTCCTTCTCAGTTCTGATATTTTAGGATTTAAGCAACTTGTTGTTTGGAAGCAAATACAAAAAGAAAAGAACTTGGTTAATTGAAATTAGTGATTTCAATTTCAGTTTTGAAGCAGTTTGGGGCACCTGTGCCCTCTTGTGCTGTGTTAGGCAAGCATCCATTTGCTCAGCAAACACTTATGAGCACTTACTGTGTGCCAGGCACTGTGCTAAGCATCAGGGATACAGATATGAATAAAACCCAGGACCTGCAGCGAGCTCTCAGTGACACAGAGGAGATAGGCACATGAAAACTCATTTTTAAAAGATAAATTATTTACATTTCTAATCCATTAGACTCACAGATCCTTAATTATCAAGTAATGTACCAAATAGATATTTTTACTCCACCCCTTAGCTTTTACTGCATGACTCAGAGACACTGGTTGAATTAAAGCCAGGGATCCCTAGTGATTGTTTTTAAAATTTTATCATAATTTTAAGTATGTGTGTGGGGGGGGGTAGAGAACATAGAACCCTTATGTAAAATTACCCAGTTTCAAAAATTATCAATTTGGGGGCCAGCCCGGTGGCGCACTGGAGAGTGCGCCGCTTGGGAGCGCGGCGGCGCTCCCACCGAGGGTTCGGATCCCATGTGGAGACTGGTTCCCGCTCACTGGCTGAGCACGGTGCGGGTGCAACACCGAGGGTTGCGATCCCGTTACCGGTCAGTAAAAAAGACAAAAAGGAAAAAAAAAAATTATCAATTTGTGACCCATCTCATTTACTTTGTACCTTCCCCCAACTCCAGATTATTTTGAAGCAAACCCAAGACATCATAACACTACATTTGTAGATATTTAAGAATTATTACTGAAAAACAAAGGCTCTTTTTTTTAAAGAACATAACTATACTGCTTGCAAGGATGTGTTTCTTGATCTACAGTCTGGCAATACAGGTGTTTTCCATTTTAAAAAATTCTTCAGCTGTACACTGAATTTGTACACTGATTTGTTCACTTTTCAGTATATACATTATACTGAAAAAGGATAAAACAAAACATAACTGTAATACCATTATCACACCTAAAACCTTAAAAGTAATTCTTTGATACTAGTCTGTGATTAGTGATGAACAATTTTTAACAGTGTGGAGATTTGGCAGCAAAGACAGGCCCAGGACATGGTGGGAGTGAGGGTCACCTGACTTGGCCTGGAGTGGAGTGGGGGACACAACTGGATCCGTAGAAAGTGCCATGGTCACTTCCCTTACAGAGCTGTCTTGTAGCAGCCACAGGAGAAGTACAGAGCACACACCAGCATTCACAGGAACACACATGAAAGATGAACCTGCCAGATGGACGGAACATGGCCTTAAGGGCACAGCCTCTGGCAGAAGTCTTAGTAGGCATTTGGAACAGAGGCAGAGAGTTCTCAGGGTTAACTAGGGCCCCGATGACTTGGTAGAGATGGTGGAGGATTTCCCCATCTGCCCACAGAAGGGCCCACCACCTGCGGAGCTTTGCATTCTCAGAGCTATTCCAAGATCGGGACCTTTGGACCCAGACCCAGGCCGCGCAGGTGGCTCAAGGCCCATCCTGGGCACATGGCCTTGGAATACATGTGACCATCCTGACTGATAGAAGGAAGAGGCAAGAAAATGTACCTTTACTTCCCACTGAGTTATTTTTCTTCCGATGTGCTCATATGCCCTATAATTTTTGTCTGGAATCCTTGGAAAGGCTCCCTCTTGTTTCCAACCCCCATAAGCTCTGAGTGTGTTTCTTTTTTTTTTTTTTTTTTTTTTTTTGTCTTTTTTCGTGTCCGGCAACGGATCGCAACCCTCAGTGTCGCACCCGTACCAGACCGGGACCGGCAATGGGATCGCAACCCTCAGTGTCGTGCCCGCACCTCGCTCAGCCAGTGAGCGGGAACCGGTCTGTATGTGGGATCCGAACCCTCGGCGGGAGCGCTGCTGCGCCCTCCAACCGCGCCCCGGAGCAGGGCGCCCCCCCGCCCGCCCCCCCCCCCGCGCGGGGTT
>NW_007727451.1:310477-332936 GCF_000696425.1 Galeopterus variegatus | reverse complement strand
TGACAGGTGCAGGCAGGTGGGCGGACCGTGGGGGGGTCAGGGAGCACACCCAGCCAGGCTGGACCTTAGCCTCTCCTCCCTGCTCCAGTACATGCTGCAGGGAGCGCTGCTGCGCTCTCAAGCGGCGCACTGTAGCAGTGCGCCACCGGGCCGGCCCCTCTCTCTGAGTGTGTTTCTGAGACAATCAAGTATTTTGCACCTCCTCTGCCCCCACCACCACCCCACCCCTTGGATTTTCAGCTGCTGGTCCTGCCCACACTGTGCAGGTAGCTCCCTGAGGCTCCTTTCCTCCCTGCCCTCTGACAATTGCCCAAGGCCCAGCATCTCTTGCTGGAGGCTGCCCTGTGGCCCCACTCTGCAGCTGACCCTCTGATACTGGCACCCTCAAGAAGGCGGAGGCCACAGCAGTACTGACCTCCAGGTGGTCAGGAAGACCAAAGAGGACCATGCGGGCGATGCACTTACCTTGTACGTAAGCCTCAGTGAATGTGGGCATTTGCTAATAGTCCTTTTAATTTCATTATTTTTTGAAGTTTCTGCTGCAGGAAATTTGTACATCCACAAAGCAGGAGAGTGTTAGGAGCCCTCATGCGTCCGCACCCAGTTCGCAGCCACCAGCTCACAGCCTGTCTTGCTTCACCCCTCCCCCTTCTCCCCACACGTCTCCTTCCACAAATGAATTATTCTGAAGCTAATCTCAAGGAATCTATTTTACTTTTTGAAGTTTTAGTTATTTTTGAATAGGTAATATTGACATGCCTCAAATTCAAAAAGTATGAAAGGTTAAAAAGAGACCAGTCGCTCCCATCCTCCCCGCCCCTGTCCTACCTACCCTGTGGTAGATTAAAACACATGGCCGTGGTATTTGTAACTCCTCCCATTAAGAAATGGAGTCTATTTCTCTACCTTGACTTTGGGCTTGGTCATGTGAATTGCTATGGCCAAAGGGACTTTAGCAGACATCGTGCAAGTATAGGATTGAAGCATTTGTGCCCCGGGCTGCTCTCTTGCTCCTGGGAACCTTGATGTTGCCACGTAAGAAGGTGGGACTGGCATCCGGAGAATGGACCACATGGAGAGAGGCCCCAGCCGGCCCAGCCAACCCACGGAACTGTGAGCTGGATAAATGGTGGTTGTCTTAAGCCACTAAGTTTGGGCTGGGTTGGTATACAGTACCCTCCAACTCCCACCCACGGAGGCACTCCTTCCTGGAGGAATAAAATATTACAGCATCACCAGTTTGTGAATGCTTCCAAAGTTTATGCATAAACAAGTACATAAATATTTATCCTCCTCCCTTCCACAGTCCCCCCAACCTTTCTAAACACACATGGCAATGCACAGCTCTGACCTAGCTGTACTTGTCTGTGGTGGCAGCGTATTTTGGAGATCACCTGCATCGATGCATGAGGCCTGTCACTCCCAGCAAGCCACTGTATGCACAGACTAGACGTTACTTCATCAGTCCCTTATCGATGGGTATTAGATTGTTCCCAGTGCTCCGCTGTTTCAGGCAGCATGGCACGGAGCGACACTGCCCTGCATCACTCTGCACGTGTGTGTGCATCACTGAGGGAAGGACGACTTCCCAGCTGTGGTCACAGCCTGTGCGGGCCGTAAGCTGTGGGGAGGCAATGCTGCCTTTCCTCCGCTTCCCTTTTCTCTGGGCCACAGCCATCGGGCCGCCTATGCCCGCGGTGTCCCTGCTTTTCTCTTCTACTGACAAGGCCGCAGCTGCCAGTCGCAGACACAAGCCCCCGTGGGTTTGTGCAGCTCACCCAGCTCTCCACCCAGGACGAGGCCTGGTCCACTGGGTGCTTGCAGCCTCTCGGGCTCTCAGTCCCCACAGTGAGGAGTTGTCTGACCCCTGTCCCCCTTCCAGGTCCTAGAATGTGAAAACACTGATGTGTGAAGCTTCTGGGAACTGCGCACCTGTGATTCAGGAGACAGTCAATAAGTTGTTTACTGACAGACATGCACACGTGCCATAAAGGCAAGTGCCCAGTGCAAACAAACAAGTGGTTGCAGCTGACCTAGCGGGCGGCCACAGCCCCTATGGGATGAGTTTTGATTAAATACCCCCACCCCGCCCCGCCCCCAGGCCACCAACCTCAAGGAGCACTCAAGCAGACAAACCTAAACAAACCAGAGCTGCAGTGTCAATGAAGCATCCTTTCTGATCATGGAATATGGGCTGACACAGAGCAGCTGGTACTGGTGCTGAGGCACCCAGAAGCAAAGGGCCCACGTCCACCTCTCTGGTTCCCAGTGAGCTCCCTAAATCCCTATTTCAGTCACCCCAAGACCCAGTTCTCAAAAGACTGGGCTCAGCAGGACTCCCATGCTCCCTGGCAGGAAAAAAGTTCCAGAGGAGACTAAATCCCCATTATGACCTGCTGCTCCTTGTTGGTGTCCCCAGGAGGACCTGAGCGGTCTCCCCCCAACATCCTCCTCCCTCTCTCCTGCTTGGCCAAGCTCAGCATCTGCTTTGCTCTTTGTCAACACTTATATAAACCTCACCCTTCCTCCCCGATTCAGGGCTTCATGGCTTCACTTGCAGACCACTGTGGTCACTCCTGACTTGGCAGGTGACCACCATGTTCAGTCCCAGAGGTGCCTGGCCCTCTTCCACTGCAGAGGAAGGGGATGGGGTGTGGAGACAATCCTGGGCTTGTAGCTCCCAGAGCAGGGGAGAGGACTCTGTCCACACCTGATAAGGTTGACGCCAGAGGTGAGGTCAGAACCCTGTAAGGAGCCACCAGGCCTGGTGACAGATAACCTGAGGATGTTCTGGGGGTCCTTGGTGGCTCTCAGGAAGGAAAATACCTTCATGAGCAAAAAAAAAAGTGAACTCTGGGGAACAGGGAGAAAGAAACAGGGCGTGGAAAGCAGGCCTGTGAGGGGTCAGCTGCAATGCAGTGCTGGGGGTCTTAGCCAGTGGGTCTCTAAGGGGCTTCCACCCGCCCACACTCACCGCCTCTATCTCCAGGGTTGCAGACACCCAGGAGAATGTTATCTCTCCTTCCTGTATCTCAGATGCTTGAGTTGTGGGATAATTGCTCATTGCTGTGGGTTTTATTTGCTGCCTGTCTAGGAAACTCACTCTGGAGAGGGTGGGCAAGGTTTTTCTCATAACATTTATCAATATTTCTGCTTAAACATAGATCTTTAATAAATACTTGATAGCTCATGGCTTAAAAAATTATGAATTCCACTTCTTGGGTAAAATTTTTTTTGGGGGGGGCGGGGGTGAGATTTGATTGGACAACAATAATGGCTACTGCTGACTGAGAAACTACTGGGTGCCAGACATCGTGGATACCTTACCCAATCGAACCCCTCTGCAGGGCAGGCATCGCCTCCATTGCTCTGTTGGTTGTGGGCCTGCGATAGGCCCCAGCAGTAGGGCCATCTCTGGGCACTGTGTGGAAGGCAGGCATCAGCAGATCGCTGTGAACCAGGACAGAGAGGGGGCAGGTGGGACTCTCGGTTGTGCATATAGCAGCCTCTCCCAGGAGGCTCCCTGGTGGAAGAATAGATGGGCACAAATCTCTTTCCCACTCCCCTGGCGTGAATTGTGGCTTGCTGTGGGTTAGTGAGATGGAGGCCCGTGAAATGTTGACTGAGTATTTCTTTTTTTTTTTTTAAAAGATGACCGGTAAGGGGATCTCAACCCTTGGCCTGGTGTTGTCAGCACCACGCTCAGCCAGTGAGCAAACCGGCCATCCCTATATAGGATCCGAACCCATGGCCTTGGTGTTATCATCACCGCACTCTACCGAGTGAGCCACGGGCCGGCCCTTTCTTTTTACCCTAGGCAAGGAACCTGTAAGAAGTGACTCCCTGGTCACCACCAAACTGTGCCGTCCTTATCTCTACTTACACCAAGTGCCAGGCACCTCTTAGAGACTCATGATCAAGGCCTGGTGACCTTTCACAGCTACTGGCCCTGAGGACCGGATCCGAACCCGCGGCCTTGGTGTTATCAGCACCGCACTCTACCAAGTGAGCCACGGGCCGGCCCTTGACTGAGTTATTTCTAAAGCTACACAAACGGCACTAAGATGATAATAAAAAAAATAATAAACTGTTAGATTCTTTCCTTTATTTTAATCCCAAGTCTCTTACAAACTGTGTGACTGTGAGCGAGTTGGGTAAGTTATTTAATTTCCCTGACCTCATCTTTTCACTTTTGAAAGGAGCAACGATTGTAATGTACTGTAACATCAGCGCCTAGCACAGTGTTCGGTACATAGAAGGGCCTCAATAAATGATTGATGCTCAAATGAATGAAATACAGGGATTGTTCTACTTATTTTACATCTCCTATAGCACCTGTTCTGGACTTGTGTGGGAGTAATGAATATTTGTGATTTCAAGGTTGTCTTTAGAATTAAGAATGAGGACCTACCCCATAAAAAAACACTGACTCCACTCAAACACAGAGAAACTCCTGTTAAGAGGGCCTGTGATTTACTGCACAGACCCAGGGGAAGTTGTACTGGAATTAATAATGACAATCTGTTAATTCTGTGCCTTTGCTTAGGCTGCCTTCCAAGACGTGATGAGGAATCCTGCTGTTTCTGCTCTGGATAAATCAATGATAATCTTCAACCCAGTGAGGGGCGAGTCATGGGGATGAACTCCTGTGTCAACGGCACTGCTAAAATCAGGTTTCTTGGAACCCATTCACAAGAGGCTTTGAATTTGCCAGATTGCTTGCTGAGCCTAAAATACTGCACGCATGTGGTGACCTTGACTTGGTTGCTTCCATGAATTCTCTTTTCCCTTAAGCCATGGCTGACATTTCCAAGTCACAAGGGAGGGCTGGGGCTTCAGTCTCTATTACTTCCACTAATGTCATGGTGTAGGTCTGACCTGTTCACTGTGCACCACTCACTTCCTGGCACCAACTGTGCCCCAGTGGGAGCAGAGAGAGCTGGGGAAGGGATGGGAGGGTGTGTGTGTGCCCTCTGAGGACTGACGCCTTTCTTTTCTCTTACTTGTGCCTCCTCTGGGGCAACCTACAGGTAGGAAACTTCTCCCACCTTCTGTTCACTCATCTATGTGTTTATTCACCCATTTATTTGAAATGCACACACAGAGTCCCTGTTGAATGGGAAGCACTGTGGTGGCTCTGGGGGTACATGGAGTGGAGGAGAGGTTTGGACTTGGCTTTTGAAGAGCTGAATGCAGGCAGAGGAAAAAGACACAAACCCAAATGCTGCTAACACCCCCAAGTATTAACCGTGATGATCTCCCAGTGGCAGATGTATGAGTGTTTTTTATTTTCTTCTTTTTGTTTATCTATGTTTCATGTGTATCTGTTCTATGTTTGGCCCCAAGAGGCCAAACTTCTCTGACCAGCATTAGGACAGATCTGCTTTCTCTAACTGCACCCCAAAGAAATTGGGTGTGTAGCAGCAGTGAAGTCCTACACCAGGGAGTCCCTAAATGAAGTCCAGTCTCAGATGTGGACATGCTCTGCTTCTTCTGGGGGTCGCTGGAGGTCGAGGTGCAGGTGCTGTACCCTTCCCCTCCTTTTCTGCAGCAGAGACCGAATTCCAGCCCCTGCCCGTGGTCTGGCCATCCTCTGAGGGGTCAGTGCAGCCAAACTGGCTCATTGTGCCTGCCTTCTCCTCTCTCCTTTGCGACTAACTCTGTGGGTCTGCTGAGGGAGGTAGGGAAGGCCCCGAGTGTTGCTGTAATCTGCTCACCCATCCCAGCAACCACAGAACATCAGCCACATGGTATCATGTAGCTCCTTAAGAAAGGACCCCTGTCTGAAAGCTTGGAGGGGCCCACCTTGGGGGACAGCAGGGAAGCCAGAGACACAGCACCGAGCTGAGGCTGGGCCCCCAGCTGTCTCATGCTACAGAGGCTTCAAGTAAACCAAGGATGCCACAGCTGGGCAATTTCAGCCCCACCACGGACTGATGACTGGCACACTCAAGCAATTTCAATCCCTCATCAGCTGCTCCTTCTTCAACATCTTGTCTAAAAACATGCCCAGGAGTGTTCAGGGAATACGGGCTGCCACACAGTTCAGGCATGTCTCCTCAGGCCCCAACACACGCTCAGCGTGGATCGATAAGCCTGACTGTGTCTTTCCGGACGAGAGGAGAAACTGTCTGGGCGCACAGGTGGAGGCAGCAAGACCCCCCAGGCTGCTTCTGTTTTCTGCTCACCCGGTTACCTTAGCAACAGCATCTGCAGCAGGACGGGGAGGAAGCAAGCACCACCCTCCCCTGCCGCAGGGAGAGGCGCGGGCGTGGAGAAGGCAGCGGCCTGGAGTCAGAGGCCTGGGCGCCTTTCCTTGTTCTGCTGGCCGCTGGCGGCTGTCCCCAGCAAGCCGCCTCACCCCCCGGCCTGCTCTGTACAGAATGGGGGGCCGAGGGCTCCCTGACTGGTTCAAGGATGCTGTCGAGGAGCACAGTCCTCTGGATGAGGAGACCCTGCTGCTTCTGCTCTGTGTGGCTTCCAGCACAGCCACTGGGTCAGGGAACAACTATTCTTCAGCTGGTCTTCTGTGAATCAACTTTCCACTCACCACCTTTGCTGCAGAAAATGTTTGCTGACCAAGCAGATGATTGAACTCCAAGGAGGCTGGCACTTGGCAGTGCTTGGCCTCGCCAGGATGGATATTTCTTCAGCCGGGGAGGGAGGTAAACTTGGCTTTGGTCCTTGAAGGCTCATGTAGAAGAAAAGAGATTACGGCAGTCAGAAATAATTATGAGTAGCTCAATGCTACGAATGTCTGTACCAATAAGAAGATAATAAAAGTAATACCCTCACCATGGTCTCTGAAGCTTTCAGAGAACTCTCACATCTATTCTCTTGTCATATTCTTGTAACATGACAGTGAACAGTGAAGCAGGCAGAGCAGATGTGATGACCTCGTGGGTAATGGCCGAGCTAGACCAGGATTTTGTGTCCTCTACTTCCTGATCCCAGGACCTTTTTGTAGGACATGACTCATGACAGCTATTATGAAGCAGAAGCATCTTCCAACTTTGTTTGTGGCTGTGATGCCTGAACTTAACACATCACAGAGCACCTCTGTGAAGAAGGAAGAAAACTAAGATTCATTCATTCAATGGATAATTTTATTGAGCACCTACTCTGTGCCATGCTTGTGGCTAAGCACTGAGGATACTCCCAAGCAGCTCAATGTATTAGATACTTCCTCTTGCTTAATTAAATCTCGCATGTTGGCAATGGATGGAATCACTAACCATGAGATCCCAAAAAGTGACAGCCCCTAGCCTGCAACCATTTTTGTATCCCAACAGAGTTCCACTGAGCTGCATCTGTTGATAGGAGAAGGCACATGTCTAAAATTGGGGGAAGATAACCAGGAACAAGGAGCAAAGATAGAAAACTTTTAGGCAGTGCTAAAGCCAGCCCTGGCTCTGGAATGGGCCCTGGGCTGCGGGGAGATGAGAGGCCCCTTGGCTTGGTGCCCAAGTGCTCCACACCAGCTTGACGATGGGGATTCCTCCCACTAAAGCCTGAGAAAGGGCCAGCCCGGTGGCGCACTGGAGAGTGCGCTGCTTTGGAGCGTGGAGGCGCTCCCGCCGAGGGTTCGGATCCCATGTGGTGACCGGTTCCCGCTCACTGGCTGAGCGTGGCGCGGGCGCAACACTGAGGGTTGCAATCCCGTTGCCGGTCCCCGGTACGGGCGCGACACCGAGAGTTGCGATCCCGTTACCGGCCAGTAAAAAAGACAAAAAGGAAAAAAAAAAAAAGCCTGAGAAAATCTTTTTAGCATTTTACCTCTTTCCCTAGTCTGGCCCCAATTATGCCTTGTTCTATGAACAGAAAAAGTATTCAACAACAGCCTTTTGGACTCTCTTAAAGCAGCTTTTATCTACTCAGTGAAATGGCAGCGAGGGGACAAATTTCCACATGAAGAACCCAAACCTTCCAGGTCTAAATAGGGTTCCAGAAACACACTCTGAACTCACAGAAAACAACCTCTTAGATCTGCTTTCCTCTGCAGAATTTGTAGCGCAAACACATACTGTGGGTTTAACTCCGCAGACCTTGAAGACACGAGTGAAAGGGATTCAGAAAAGCTGAGGACCGAGTGAGTTCACAGGACAAGGAACAGCATCAGAAGGCAAATTAGGGCCCTCATGGTTTCAGTTTTAATGTATAACCCACAACACAAGAAAATAAGTTCTTTGTTTTGTTTTGTTTTGTTTCACTTTTTAAGACCCGTTACATTAGGTGATCTTTAAAACAACAACAACAAAATGCTGTAAGAGCCAGACCATTGATATAAGTGGAGTTGAATTATCCTCGTGTTATAAACATAGAAAATTAGACCTTGGACTTGAAAGAGGCCTTAGAAATCATCTAATTCACTGACTTGATTTTTCAATGAAGAATCTGAGGTCTTGGTCATAATGATAACAAGTGTGATTAGCTACCACCTATCAATCTCACATGCAGAATCTGGTGCTGGATAAGGATCTTGTATTAGTTTGATAGGAGACACAATTCAACCCATAAGAGAAGGCTACCAACTTTTCATCCAGTTCCCATAGCAAGCTTGGCCTAATCTACATCTTCCTGACGGGTTAGGCCCATAGAGGCAGCCAGTGTAGAGCAGCACAGGTGGATGTGAAGGGCACTTTCTCTGGAACCACACAGCCTGGGTTGGCAGCCCAGCCCCACCTTTCATGAGTTAACAAATGTGGGTAAACTGTTTAACTTCCTTGTGCCTCAGTTTCTTTATCTGTTAGATGGAGATAATATAGGTCCACAATTTCAAAACCTTAAAACCTCGAAATACAAAAAATTGTATTTATAACTCATTTGGCAGCAAAACCTGACCTGAAATAAGTGTATTTTATATAAAAACCTTCCTTGAGTTGACACAAGGCTACTTATAGTCTTTATGTATGCAACATATGCATTTCCCCACAGAAATATTAGTATGTTTGATTACAGGATTCTGTTACTGATGCTGCAGGATGTTATGTAGTTTATACATATACTGCATGCCCTTTTTCAAATCCCAGCATTAAGATGTGCCAAACACTGCTGGCTCCAAGGGTTTGAGTAAGGGATGTGGACCTTACATCACAGGATTGTAATGAGAATTAAATGTATTAATATTTGCACAGTGTAGAATATGGTAGTAAACACTCAATACCGATTAGTTAAATAAAATAACAGCTGTCTTACCTACAGTGCCTTGGGTGGTAAGGCCAGGAAGAAGGTGCTGGCCTTCAAGTGTAGATACGCGTGCTTTCTGTGTTTGTGGTTCCACCTCTTCGACTCCAAGTCTGGGGCTTATGTCTTCTGGTCCCCAAACCAGCCTTGTATATACAATATATTGAAGCAATCTCTACCTTCTGAGTTGATCACTGAGTGAGATCAGGTTCCTATCTGTATTAGTCAGTTCAGGCTGCTATGACAAAATACCACAGGCTGGGCGGCTTACACAGCAGAATTTTTCTCCCAGTTTTGGAGGCTGGAAATCTGAGATCATGAGGTTGGTGGGGTTGGTTTTTCTGAGGCCTCTCTCCTTGGCTTACAGTTGTCCATTTTACTCCTCTGTTTTTACATGTTCTTCCCTCTGTACCTGTCTGTGTCCTAACCTAGTGTTTTTCCAAGCGTGGTCCTAGACCACCTGCAATCAAATCACTTGGGCCCTTTATAAAAATAAGGCTCCTGAGTCAGAACCTAGGGGAAGGGACTACAGGGCCGAGGAATGGAACTTGCTTGGGTTTTACATTTATATGATTTATTTTACATTTATATGAAGGTTTAGTTTAATTAAGTGGATTCAGGTGAGCCAGGTAGCAAGGTAGCCCCCAGAACCCCACTTCACCCCCATGGCCACTGCAGTCCCCCAGGTAAGGCCAGCTGAAAGAAAAGCAGGAGGTGGGGGGAGGCAGCCGCTGCTCACCCAGCTCTGTATAAAGCCTGAGTAGGGACAGCAGTTCATCCCCAGGCCTCCCCCAGTGTGGTTCACCCTAGAGGGCCATGAAAAAACCTAATTTCCTGATCAAAGCGAGCTTGCTAGTACTGGTGAATGCCCCACGCCCTTCAGTGCAGATACAGGGAACTTGCAGTGTGGATGCCAGGACAGGCCTCAGGTAGTCGTCTTCCCAGCAATGCCAGGCTGTGGAATGCAGCCTGACAGTGGATTCTAGTAATTTCCCTTGGGCAGCATCCCCCCACCTCTGCCCACCAGCTCTTGGAGGACCTCAAAGTTCCCCCCACCCTTCAGAATGGTGTAAGACCTGAGCCTTGAAATAATGTTTAGGAGACAGGCAACAGTGGCATTTTCCAGAGCCAAATGCTGAACCAGGGACAGAGGCTGAGGTGAGTTCATGCAGTTACTGACTGCTCCAAAGCTTCTGGTGAGGTCACGTGAGGTGGGTAACTGGAGGGGTCATGCTGGCTCCCTGCGAGCTGGTCTAGGGGGAACAGAGTTGTCATTCACCATGAGCACAGCCTTTTAACTACATCCCAAACAACACACGTAAGCCCTCTGGAGTGGGTGTCTGCAGCAGATGTATGAGTGTGTGCACATCCATGTCCCAAGCCTGTGTTGGAGGCCACCAGCCTCCCAGTGTCAAAAATTCCAACAAAACAGCTGGTGAGTGGGACTCTAAATGGAAGTGATTTTCCTAGCACCATGACAACATGACACCATCAAAGAGAATGGCAACAATCCATCCCTTGTCTTTCTCTGCTGGTTCCAGCTTGGATTTCTTGTGTCTTAAAATACGTGCCTGGCTGGCAATGCAGTGACTCACCTGCACCAGGATTGAGTAAAACAGGCAGGACGTGCTTCCTTCTGAAGAACTGTCAGGGACTGGCACAGCACCTGAAGTCCTTCATTTCACACATTGTTCCTGTCAGGGGGAGATGTTTTTACTCTCTTGTCAAAGTTGGGGTTGCCAAAGAAAGCAAAGTGTGCAGGATGTGTCAATCTTTGGCACTTGTATTAAACAGCGTTTGAGGAAAACAGGCAGATTCGACTGAGAATCTCCTCCTCATTCTCAATCCAGTGCAAGGTGGGCCACATTTTTGACAGGGCACTGTCACATGTAGAGTCACTCAGCTACACATGAGCATCTCCCTCAGTGTCAAATTCTAATTGTTGGGATTCTATGAATCCTGAGTATTTCAATGATTTAAGAACTCTTCTGAAGCTGGTCATTTGGAAATTCTATTGTTTGCAAACTTGAATTAATTAAAAAAGTAGGGTCAAGAATTTTACTGTCAATGAAATCGTGTTTACTGGTTGCTTCTTAATTCCACATGAATTCCACAGGCCGTAAATTGTGGTATACTGGAACATACCCTGAAGTCAGACCTGGATTCATTTCCTAGGTTTGCCACTTATTAACTATGTGACCTTCGGCCAAGTTACTTTGTCTCTCTGAATGTCCGTTTCCTCAACTGTTAAAGTGGGAATGATATTTTCCAAATTATATTGTAGTGAATATAATAAGAGATCATAATTGTGAGAGGTGCCAGTACAGAGCCTGGCCCATAAATGCTCATGTCTTTTCCTATCTCTTCTGTTTTTTTTTTTCCCCTCCCTGTAATTTGAAATGAGCATTATTTCTGGCTAACTAATGTTCTCACGTTGGCACCTTTCAGTATGTGGCTTTGCATACTTTTAGAACATCGTAACTAATTCTCCAAGGAAACGTAGAAATGATTGGGATACAGACCCTGAGACTAGCAGTTGCCAAAGTCATGAGAGGAGATTTGGATGGCCCAGACAGTGTTATGCGAGCAAAGCCACTGTTTTGACTTTCAGAGACGTAGGGGCAGTGAAGTGCAGTTTCCTTTTGACAGGTCCATAGAAATTCTCTGTGAAATTTGCAAAGCCAGATGCTAGCCCCAGGGGCCCCAAGCGAGCCCCAACTGGGAGGCTGCCTTCCCCATGGACCCTCCTCCTCACACCTTTTCCTCCCACCCTCGGGTTAGATTGGGCTCAAGCCGCAGCTGACCTCTTGTGCATGTCCAGCCACAGAGACCTGTCTTCACTCCAGTACTTGGAGTCAGACCACTTTAACTGGAAGAGACTGGGTTCAAGTCCAGCTGCACCCCACTTACCAGCTGGGTTATCATGGACAAATCATGTCATCTCTTTGAAATGAAGTCTCCTCATCTGTATGGGGGGAGCCTACATCATCAGGTTACTGTGAGGACAAATGTAAGTAAAATTCACATGTAAGTATTTTGTAAACTGTAAAGTGCTGAGTGAAAAAAAAAAACAACTTCAAACCTCTCTTAGTATGTATAACTTACTGGCACATAGGAAGTGCTCAAAGACGTGTGTTAGGTTACTTTTTGATTGAAAATATTTGCCATGGGAATGCTGTTCAATCTCCAAACACACCATGGGATATGCTGAGCATTCTCCAAAGGGTCTGTTGGGCTCTCTGCATGGTTTCTGAGGAAATCTGACATTTTCTGTGTATTCACCCTGTGATGGAGTTTGGATGTGTTGTCCCCTCCAAAACTCATGTGGAAATTTGATCCTCAGTGTGGCAGTGTTGGAAACTGATTGAGTCATGGGGGCGGATCCCTCATGAATGGATTAATGCTCTCCCTGGGGGAAGAGAGATTAATGAGTGAGTTCTCGCTCTATTAGTTCCCACGAGAGCTGGTTGTTTAAAAAGATCCTGGCACCTTCTCGCTCTCTCTTGCTTCCTCTCTCTCTTGCTTCCTCTCGCCATGTGATCTGCTTGTACCCGCCGGCTGCCTGCCGTTTCCACCATGAGTAGAAGCAGCCTAAGGCCCGTGCCATATGCAGCTGTCCCAGAATCGTAAGCCAAGTAAACCTCTTTCCTTTATAAATTACCCAGTCTCAGGTGTTTCTGTTATAGCAACACAGAATGGACTAAAACACCCTGTCCAGGCTCATGCTTGGGAACATCTCATTTGATCCCCATGGTGTATTAACCAAGTGTCTTTCACCATGTGTGATGGTTAATTTTATGTATCAACTTGACTGGGTTAAGAGCTGCCCAGATAGCTGGTAAATTTCTCAGTGTGTCTGTGAAGGTGTTTCCAGAAGAGATTAGTATTTGAATTGGTAGACTGAGTAAAGATCTGCCCTCCCTAATGCAGGTGGGCAGCAGCCAATTAGTTGAGGGTCCGAATAGAATGAAAAGGTGGAGAAAGGGCGAATTTGCTTTCTTCTAGAGCTGGGATATCTGTTTTCTCCTGCCCTGGAACATTGGAGCAGCTCCTGGTTCTCAGGCATTTGGACTCCAGGACCTAAACATGATCCACCCCGCCTCCCCTACACCCCATGTTCTCAGGCCTTTGGCTTTGGACTGGGAAATGTACCATGAGTTCCTCCATAATCTTGAGCCAATTCCCATTATAAATCCCGTTATATATCTATACATACCCTATTGGTTCTGTTTCTCTGAATAACCCTGCCTAATACACTAAGAGTGGGGCAAATGAAGCCACGTCCAGACTAATAATCAAAATACTAGTTTGTTACTCCCAGTTCTCATGTAGAACCTAGTTTCCATCAAAGTGCCTTCCACCCTGTACTTTTGAGGGGTCCCTGGGGTATGGTGTCTTATATACTCACCAATAAATCAGTGCCCAGGTGCCAGGCACTGTCCCTTTCCCTGCTCTGCAGACTCACTCTGGTAAAGCTACTGTGAGGAACGTCAAGTGAAGATGACTTTCTCTCCTGTTTTGCTCATTTATGGGAGTCCCATTGCAGTGACTCTAACCCAGAGTCTTACGGAGTGTCAGAAGACAATCCTTTTAGCTTTTAGAGACAGCTCTGCCCAGGAACCAGACAAAGATCTGTTGGAATAAGCAGAACTGAAGCCATGTTGGGACCTAAAACCACATGGGCTTTAGAAAAAAAAAAAGAGACAGTTTTTTTCTTAGCATGCGTTTCTCTGAGTTCCCTCATTTCCCATGATTGTTTGATATTTTGAACCTTGGTTACAGGGTAAGATAACATTATTTACATAAAAGTGAAGTTGTTTTTCAGTCAACCTGGACTTGCAGACTTGCCATGAAACACATACTATCCAGACCCTGAGAAACCAAGGAAGACATCAACAAAGTGATGCTGATTCCACCCCAAAGCACATCAGAATCCTGCAGGACCCTGAGATAACATCAAGGACGAGACCAGAAGCCAGGAGAATTCTTCACAGGAATTTGCACCTGGCCCCTTACACGTCCCCCTACCTCCTGCTTTTCACTTCCCAGATTTCATGCCCTCAATCTCTTTAAAACCCCCTCAATACATCTGCGTCTTTGAGGTAAGTTAGTTTACCATCTCCTCAGCTGAATAAAGCTGCCTTCCTGTTCTACCAACAGTTTCACTTTTGGGTGGTTTGTTTCTGTTTTGGCGGTGGTAGCTGGACTTGGGTTTGGTAACAGATCCAGTATGGGGTAGAACCAAGGGTGGATTCCAACCACTGTGACCACAGTGTCCTTAAAACTACCCCTTCCTCCAGTATGGCCACTTGGCCACTTGGCGAGCACTGTGCTTGGATCCCTGCAGCTCCTCCAGAGACAGCGATTCCCCAGACCTCCGCAGGCCTTCCCCATTAGTTCACCAGACAGGACTGAATCCTAAAGTGGGGTCCGGATTGCACATGCCCACTATTCAGATGAAGAAGCATAGGCTCAGAGGGTCAAGAAACTTATCCAAGGTCATGCAGCCAACAGGTGACAGAGTCAAGAGCCAAACCCAGAGCGAAGTCCAAGCCCCAGGTTCTTTCTGGTCCAAATCCCATGATCAAAGTGACAACATGACAGGTCATTCTGACCCTGGCATTGAGACAAGAGGGCACGCTGTGCCGGTCACTGTTTACTATACACAGTTTTTCCTCCCCAGGGGTTTAAGTCTCTTTCTGCTTGGTTTCCATTGAGGATTATACCCTGGGCATAAAAAATTGGGCATTCCTTGCCATTTCATCTTCTTTCCCATTTCTAGCTGCCCTCCCAGTGGAACTACAATTTATTTCAGTGTTATTTGACCCATTGTTAAAAGAACCATGGTGCTTATACAGATGACAGAACAAGCAAGTCTTGGCTATTGCAAAGAGCCACCTGCCATGGTTTGTATGTGTCCCCCAAGTTCATGTGTTGGAAACTTAATCCCCAATGCAACAATGTTGGGAGATGGGCCTAATAAGAAGTGATTAGGTCATGAGGGCAGAGCCAATCCAGAGAATGGATTAATGTTCTTATTGTGCAAGTGGACTAGTGATCGAGGGAGTGGGTTTGTTATAAAAGTTAGTCTGGCCTCCTCTTGCTCCCTTCCTCTCACCCTCTCTTACCCTTCCACCTTCCGGTATGGGATGACACAGCATGCAGGCCCTCGCCAGATGCTGGTGGCATGTTCCTGGACCTCCCAGCCTCCAGACCATGAGCCAAATCAATTTCTGTTCATTATAAATTACCCCATCTGTGGTAATTTGTCTGTCTGTTAGAGCAGACAAAGTGGAGTAAGACACCACCTTAGCAGTGTTAGTAGATCTGAGAAAAACACAAATTCCTCGACTTGATCCCTAAAGCCCCTGCAACCTGGTCACCTTACACCAACTCTGCTCCAGCCTAAAGGTCTACATCTGACCCTGAATTCTCTTAACTCTTCCTCCAGCTGTAGCCTGGTGCCCACCACGGGATGGGGTCTGTGCCCCTGTCCCCACCTCTTCCAGCTCATTCCAGTGACCTGGCGTCTACCTGCCTTTCTAATTGACACTCCAGTCTCCACTGAAGGCCAGCACCCAGTCCTGGCCTCAGCCCTCTGTGCCATGGCCTTGACCTTCTATTTTTTTTTGTTTTTTTTCCTGCAGCTGGCTGGTACAGGTATCTGAACCCTTGACCTTGGTGTTATCAGCACCACACTCTACACACTCTATCCAAGTGAGCTAACTGGCCAGCCAGACCTTCTATCTTGGCCTTGCCGAAGCTTTTCTTGGCGAGCTGGATGCCCATCTCCCCCAGATGCTGCCTGGGGACCTATCTATATCTGAACAATCCTTCCCCTCATTCCCTGAGTAAAGGGCTCTATTTCCTCCCAGGCATGAACTCTCAACTGTCCCAGATTCTGGCTGTACCAGCTCCACCCACCAGATGAGGAAGCTCTTTAGGGGTAGAGGAGGATGCACACCAG
This sequence comes from Galeopterus variegatus, assembly GCF_000696425.1. Taxonomy (NCBI): domain Eukaryota; kingdom Metazoa; phylum Chordata; class Mammalia; order Dermoptera; family Cynocephalidae; genus Galeopterus; species Galeopterus variegatus. Next base: position 316,786 of record NW_007727451.1, on the reverse strand, counting down.
CTTGTCTTAGCCTGACCTGGCCACTTCCCAGGGTCAGGTAGCTTGCCACTTTCTTTGGAGGGCCCCTAATGCATCACCAGCCACAGTTTCCAGGTGCTGTACATTCCCTGTCCTCCCATTCTCTGCTTTATTTTTCTCCATAGCATGTATCACCATTCTGATAAACTCTTTCCCCCTCCCCTCTTCCAGAAGCTCCCTGAGATTTTAGTCTGCTTTGCTCAAGCATTGTCACCCCATGGTTGCTGCACAAAAACTCTCTGTTTAATGGATGACTGGAATGCCCAGGGCCTCGGCAGTCAGTGCCGGAGCACACATGCAGAGGTGCTGGGAAGACCAGGAGTTCTTCCTTCTCAGCTGTCACAGCCCAGCTGCCTCAGGGCTGCCAAAGAAGATTTCTAAACCTTCTCCACCTTAGCCTCAGCAAAAAAATGTCTACAAGTGCATCCTCTGTACTGCACTGGGCCTGTGGGAATGCAGAGCCTTCAGGGAGCTTATTACCCCAGCTAGCCTCTGAGCCATTGCCCTGCTGAAAAACGAGCTGTTCCTCCTGCATGCGAGCCCTCCGTGTGCCTTCACACCCCCAGAGTGCAGCTGTGTGTTACCCGCCTGTACCCCTCCTTTCCAGACAGGAGCCTGCCTCACTCAGCTTCACATCCCCAGCGCCCAGCACAGTGCAGAGAAGCTATGAAGGGTGTCGTAAATATTTGATGAATAAATGATTACCTGGGATTCCACATGCAGAGAGAGCCAGCCCCTTCTGAATTAATTATGTGACAGACGCCAGAGCATGATGAGTTTACTTCCCCACATTGTGATTAATGAGTTTTTTCCAAAGAGTTTTTCAATTCTGAGATTTAAGTTTTATATTATAAATTTCAAGATATTTCTTATGCAATAATACTCTTTGCAAAAGATACAACATAAATTTTAGCGTACATTGATGATTACGTTTCCTTTCCCTAGATCTTAACTATCTTCTTTTACTCAGAGCTGATTTTTTTTAAGTTACGTGGAAGTGTTTTATGAAATTCAAAATAAAAGTATGTGAAAGATAGCTGATGCTGCCTTTACTATCTCTTTGTGCCGGAAATAATTAAACTTTTTATTTATTTTATTTATTTATTTTACAGGCAATAACTAAGTATCCAGTTTCTCTTGGATTTAGGAGAGGGTGATTACTTAAAAAGAGAAAATAATACACAGAGAAAAAATAAAATGGTTGTCTTCACGTCAACAAAAGTAGAGACTGAGCATTTTCTAAATAGAACTATTTATGGATTGGACTAGGTTTTAAACCATGCTAGATATCTAGTTAATTATATTCCCCAACTATAACTGTTAAAACTAATTTAATAAGCATGGTAAGAAAACTTAAGAGTAGACAAATTCTGCTTTATAATTTTCAAAATTAGATACCTACACTGATCAATGTATAGATAAGTGCTTAGGTGCCAGTTCATTTCATGCCATGGAGATACTGTACTCCTCCCTGAGAGTTTTAGAAAGGTAAATCCCAGAAGGCAAAAGTACTGTGCCTCTGCTGTGCCTGTCTGCCCAACATCAATTACCCCATTTTCTGGTAACAGTGTCTTGACTTTCCTTTGGGGAAACACCCCTCACTCCACCTTCGGTTCATGAGGCTAGGAATAGTCATATGACCTATGGTTGGCCAATCACAGATTAGTTCAGAAATGGGTACATGACTAAAGCTGGGCCAATGAGAGCCTGACCTGGGATTGTGCTGGCTCTATTGAGAAAGAGTACTTTGCCCTTTGGTATTGCTAGAGCTTGGAGCCTATTCCTGAGAGTGAAGCCCATACAAAAGAAAGCACATAGATAGATGGCAAATTCAACTTGCACTGCAACTTGGATGTACCAGTAGTAGGTAATTTCTATAGTTTGTCCATTATATTAGCCAGTTTTCTGTTGCTTATAACAGAATACCAGAAACTGGGTAGTATATAAAGAAAATAAATTTATTTCTTACAATTATGGAGGCTGGAAAGTTCAAGGTACAGAAGGCACATCTGGTGAGGGCCTTCTTCCTGGTGGGAAGTCCCAGTGCAGTACAGGGCATCACTTGGCAAGAGGTCTGAGTATATCCACATGCTCTTTTCCTCTCCTTATAAAGTCCCCAGTCTAACCTCATGATAACTCATTTGTCCATTAACTCACTAATCCATGAATGGATTAATCTATTCATGAGGGCATAGACCTCATGATCCAATTACTTCTTAAAAGCCCCACCTTTCAAATACCATAGTTGGATTTCCCACCCTCTTAACAATATTACAGCGAGGGCTAAGTTTCAACATGTGCTTTGGAGGGAACAAACATTCAAACTCCAATATTCATAATCAATCTGGTCCTCCACCAGTTAGTTGGGGTTTAAATTTTGGTTAAATCCAATCATTCCAATACCCCACTGTGAGTATGCTTAGTTTCTCAGGTGCCCTCCCCGTTCTTCCACTCCTCCCAAAAGATGCTATCTGGATGTATGGCTGATATTTAGTGGGTACATGCCATTATGTCTGGCTTGGTTGATAAAATATTGAAATATGCATGGAACAGTTGGTAAACAGGTGCTGTCCTGAGGTCCCTGAGTTCCCCTCATTGCTACCCCTGAGCCCCCCCTAAGCTCCCCACAATCCTTCAACTAAAGGGTTAATGCTGGACACAACAGGGCATCTCCATTCAGCCTCATGAGTGCCTGAGCCTGTAAGGATTTTTCAATGTTTTGAACATCATCCCTTGTAGGGTGTATAGGGTGGATGTGGTATGTGGTTTCCATGTCTTCATGGTGTTGAGAGGAAGGAAACTCTGGGCCTTGTACTGGCCCTTGGGTATAGCTGCCCTGTGTTTGCTGATTTCTCTGGGCAATGCCCACTTTTTGCCTGTCCTTAGTGTACCCGAGCCTGTGATGTGGAAGTCTGCTGATAGTGAGCTTGTGGTCCATCCTCCAGTCTGAGGCAGTGCTCCAAAAGGTGCTCCCTGGCTGGCTTAGCCTTTTCTCTGCTCTTTTGGCTGCTATAGACTCTCTCACATCTGGCCATGACTTCCCATCAGTGCTGGCTCCAGGGGTCTACAGGGCAGCCCTCACCACTGAGTCACCTCACTACAGTGATCACCCCTGGCAAGCTGGCTGCAGACTTGCTGCTATGTCTGGGTGGAGTCAAGGCTACCTGGGAACCTATATAAGTACTTCAAAAAGTTCACGGAAAAATAGAGAATTATAAGATAATACAAACCTTTCCATAACTTTCTGAAGTACCCTCGTAGCATAGCTTGGAAGGTCTATAGTAGGGCCTCCCTGTGACTGACCAATGCTAGGCTCTTCATCTCAAAATTCCAGATGGGGTAGTGGGGAATAGAGCCCCCTCTGCCCTTGTGAAGTCATTACTCATGACTTTTCCAACACAATTTCTCCTCCCAGACTTCTTGTCTTATTCTGCTGCTTCTGTCCTCCCCTAATCCCTCCTTTCTCCCTGTCTAAACCTTCCGTACATAAAACCCTAAGGTGTAGTCTACCAAATCCAGTCCTTGACCTTTTAAGAGGAAGGTAATGGAATATAGAGGAAATTTTCTCAAGGTAAGAGTTTGAATTACATGGCTATTGCCTTGCTATAAAATTCTATTTCAGATGTCAGAATCTGAATTTTACCTTTTCTTTCTCTTTGCACACCTTCTGGAAAGAATCTTTATTTCTTCCCAGGCAGATAAATGCCACGAGTAGGCTAAGTTCATATGCTCTGAAAGGCAAAAGAGAAAATCACACTGATAATTTCAAATCATTATCTCTATTATACCTGATAACACCTTTTAAGCAACTGAAATCTAACCAAGACTAAAGCCAGTTTACCCAGTTTAGCAAACCAATGTATTCCATTTTTGGTATAAGTGGTTAGAGTTGGGTTTCGGTCACTTACTGCCACAGTCCTGACTAACATGGTAATAACAGTATCTATTCTTTTTGTAGCACTGGGCACTGTTCCACATGGACATGGGGCTGATTAAACGCATTTGATGGTAAGATTGTTGCCATGGCTAGATACTGACACAGACAAAGCTTGTTTTAAGTCAATCCCTAAACCTTCCAAGTGCCTTTCTTCTTTTCACATGGTAGAAGGAAAAGCTAAGGAAGAGGAGCCCTTGTGCTGGAGTATCTGGGGCTGGAATCCCCTCCTCTCACTCATCCTGTGGCTGTGCTGAGGTTGTACTGGGACTCCCCGTGACTCCTCCTGCTTCTCCTTCCATATAAGCATGTTCCAGTTTCCCAGAGTCAAAAAAACAATGACAGAAAGCCAGACTTCTTTTCTAGCTGTACCTTCCCCTTCCCTGCCCAGCTAACTCCCCTAAAGCAGCAGCCAATACCCGCTGCCCCCGCTTCTCCTCTTCCTTGACTCTGTTTGCTTCTAAGAAACCCATTGTGACTTGGTTTCTGTTTTCACGTCCCCACCAAAACCAGAATCACACGAGTCATCAATGATTTCCTCATTGCCAAATTCAACAGACACATTCCTGTGCTCACTTGCTGGACATCTCTGTGGCATTTCCCACTCCTGACCACTTCCTCAACCTGCAGAGTGTCTTAATGTGAACTGCTTGAGGCCACTTTTCCCCTGGTTTTCTTCCCATTCCTTCACCTCTCCTCAGGATCTCTTATTTGATCCTCAGAAGCTAGTATCTGTCAGGGTTTGGTTCTCATGATTCCATGATCTCCTTATTCTGTTAGCTCTTCTGGGCCATCTCAGCCCTGCCCCAGCTTCAGTGACCACCTCTCTGTTGACTGTTCCCCTATGGGCATCTCCACGCCTCTCTCCTGTGCTTGGTGCCCAAGTTTCTAACTCCTCCTGGAGGTCTTCACCTGGTTGTCCCACAAGTACATCAAAACATGTTCAATACATGCCAGCTTCCTGTCAGACTGGTTTCTATTCCTCTATTTCCTATCACATGGTATTACCATATGTGAAGCTGCACAAAGAAGAACCTGGAAAACCATCTAGATTCTTATTTTCCTCTCCCCGTCCCCTGCGTACCGAGACAGTACCTTGTACCTGGCAGTGTATAAAGTATCCATTCAAAGTAGCATGTGAACGGATGAATGAGTACAGGGATTCAGAACAGCAAAGTTCTAACCTGAGTCTGAAACTTAATGTCATTTTACCGTTCACGTTTTTTTTTTAACTGCTTCTTCATTAACACAAGGGAATCCACCCAGTTGATTTTCAACTCTGATTCCAGACTACTCCAGTCTGACACCTTAAGCACTTATCCACCATTTCTTCTTATCCACTAACCCCATTCCTCCTTCCTGTGCCTTTGCCACCTAGGAACAGAACAGAGAGGCCCCTGTGATAAAGCACGACTTAAAGCATAAATTACACCACCTTGCAGAAAATATTTCACCCTGATAAGAGGGCCTGGCGTCTCTCTGCAGCCACCCTGAGTCACAGTGAGATTTGGGAGGGGAGGAAGAAGAGTGGGAGGGACAGAGGTGGGAGCAACTGGAGGAAAGATAAGCAGGCCACTTCCTCCCTTTCCTGTCATGCCTGATCCTGTAACACATCGTGAGTCTCTCCGAGTGCGGCACACGGCAAAATGCCTTCTCTCTGGTCCCCATGACTCTGTCTGGAAACTAGTACCACACCGCGTGATCGCCTCCTGAACGCCCATGCGCCTAGCACTTCTTACTTCTCAAAACATTGCACGAATATGTGAGTGCCTTCCACATGTTGGCACTGCACTAAGCAATGTGCAGTTCATCTTACACAAATCCCGCCACCCTAGCGGGTGGGTCCTGTTTTTATTTCGGTTTTGTAGACCAGGAAACGAGGGTTAGAGAGGTTGACTGCTTCACTGAGGCCGTCCAGCTAGTCGTGCAGTCCTGCACATCTGCAGATTAGACCCAGGTCAATCCGATTCTATGCGCCCATCGGGGGCGGCCGCGGCTACGCTGCTGCTGACGCAGGCGTGGCTATCTTTCGTCGGTGCACGTGTACTGAGTTCACGGTCTCCAGGCGCTTCGTTAGCGTCGCTGAAGGAGTGCCTCGGCCATGCCAACGAGAGCTGGCTCCGGTCCCAGTTGCCAGAAGCCAGAAATGCAGCTCTGAGCCTTTCCCATCGCCTCTCTGCCCTTTAAGGATGTGCCTTTAACATTATGCGGCTCCCTTCCAGGGGTGTAGTGTCCCGAGCGTGTTGCCAAGACGCGGGACACCCCCGCGCCCGGGCCACCCGGCTCTCCGCGGCGGCCCCTGGCGGCTCGGCTGACGCACGCGCCCTCGACTCTCCGCGGCGGCCCCCGGCGGCTCG
>NW_007727451.1:306700-310190 GCF_000696425.1 Galeopterus variegatus | reverse complement strand
CGGCAGAGCAGCCGCAGGCCCTCTCCGCGCATGCGCGGGCCGCGACCGAGCGCTCGCCGGTGCGGGGCCGAGGCCGCTGTCGACCCCGCGGCCTGGGAAGTCTGGGCTCGCGTCGGGTCTCAGCTCCCAGGCAGCTCGGAAGCCGGCAGGACTTTCCGTTCAAAGTAATGCCGCTGATTAAAACGAGAACCTCTGAGGTCACTGAGGACACTTCTGCGGGCTGGGGGCGGCACCTGAGGTTGTGAGCTGGCGGAAGGCGGCGGCCTGCAGGAGGCGGGCTCCTCGTGGCCGCTGAGGCGCAGGAGGAAACCTGGGCGCCGTCTTCACACAGGCTGCGACGGGGAGTGCGCGTGCGGTGGGGGAGGTGACCAGGGAGAGGACACCGACAACAGGGGCAGCCAGCTTTCCCCACTCGTCCCGTGATCTTACTCCCGCTCCACGTGAACAGTCCCTCCCTACAACTGAAACATTTTTTATTTTTTTGAAATCAAAAAAATAAAGCATGGGAAGGGAAAAGCATGCTCATCACAAAGTGCCTTAAGTGGTGAAAATGAACGAGATGTCAGCATTCTGAATTTGCACACCGTGATACCCTCAGTCCTCCCTCCCCTGGGGTGCCACCGTGTGAAGCCCTGGGTTGTGGCTCTGAGTTTGCTTTTCCCTCTCAGGGAACGTGGAACGGCCTCTGCAAGGCTTGGGCCTGCGGTGAGCCGGAGGAGACCAGGGAACAGGGGCCCGTTTGCAAGGTGCATCCTCCCCACCCCACGCGCAGCTCGTGCCTGTGCAGGGACAGTTCTTCCCTTCACTGCGGAGGGCATGAGTTTGTCCTGCGAAGACTGAAGCGGAAGTCCTGCTTCTTCAAACAGGGATTTTCAGGTCATCGTAAGCGCTGGGAGGGCAGAAGTTTGTCATCTGGGCCAACTAGAGCCTTTGCCTGTGATTTCTTCTGTCAGAGTCAATGCGGAGCTGAACTCACCACACCCGGGAGGGAGATGTGCTGGCGGGAGGGCCGCAAGCTGTGCGGGGATCTCAGATGCTATCGTTCATTTCAGATCACTCAATTTACTTTGATTTCATTTCACTTCATTTCGTTTTCTTCCCAAGTCCTAAGAAGTCTGGAAAGGGAGATACTGAAAACAATTGAAAAAGTTAAACGAGGCATGAAATGAGGTAACCCCTAAAATTAAATAGAGGTTGTAGGGATTTAATGTCTTAAGGATTTGCTTAGGTGACGTTTTAGCAATTTTTTGTTTGAGAATTGCGGATACACACACACACACCAACCCCACAAAAAACAAAACTTCAAGGAGGAAAGGTGACCTGGAAAACTGTTCGTTTACTACGTCATTTCTAAGATTCACTAGATCAGAAAAAGGATATAGGGTGGGAATGTGTGGAGTGGGTGAGAAGCAGGGTTGGGGGGAGTTTTTTGAATGTGTTTCATCCGTGACTAATGTCTACAACAATGAGAAGAAAGTAATCTTTGCCTTCTGCAAAGGGAAATTGGAATTCAAAGTTTTGAAGAAACATCCTGGAAGCCACCACAGCCTCCTAGGGCCCAGCACAGCTGGGTTCTTGGAAATTCACCTACTTTTTCCAAGGGCAGGTCAAAGAAGACGCTGTTTTATTAAAGAGATTGTACAATCCAGGGGCTCTTTCATAGTAGCAAACACCCAAATACCCCCACTATCTATGTGCCAGTTACTTCTAGCCAAGTTTGAGGGGAGATCCCCCAAGGTATCATTAGTATGGTTTGTTTTCATGTATGTTTGTTTATTCTGTGTTGCTGTTTAAAAATAGCAGAACTTCTATGTCCAAATGGACACAAACTCTGAGAAAGCTTTCAGACCACTATAAAAAAGTGGGAGCAGTGCTAGCCACATGCATCCCAGGGGATAATTCTATGCTAGCCTTTCTTCCACCCCCAACGAGATCAAAGATGGTACCACAGTATATGTATTTCATGTGTGGACACATCACTCCTCTATCCCAGTTACCTTTACTGGCCTGTCACTCCATATGCATAGAAATTTAGCCCAGGTCTGAAGATCTGAAAACGTAGCTTGTGAAGAGATTAGGTCTCACAGGAGATTAATATCAATATTCTGTGAATACTCTATCCGAGATCACATTTATTTTTAAGAAACAACATCTAAACTGTCGGAGTTCAAAAAGCAGTTTCTTTGTTGTAATATAGTACAGGAAAAAGGGTTCCGGAGGTGGCTATTTAATTTGTATCTAATTTCAGCAAAATAATTGCAGACTGCTTCCAGCTTGAATGAGCAGTGAGGTATAGTTCCCAGTAGTTACTTATTTTAGTAGCACTCCCTCAGGATGAATGCTAGCTATTTTCAGTTGCATGTGGGAAAACCAAGGGTGCTGCCAAGCTGTGGCAAGTTGGCCTCGTGTGTTTGTGTGTGTGCTGTCAACCAGGATAGTTAGTTCCACTCAGATTCAGTTCTAATTTGCAGTTGGCTTGTGACCTTTTTCTTTATTCAGTTTGGGGTCCCGATCACTTCCTGTCTTTGGCGCCCTGCCTTCCCACCTATCTCTACCCCTACAGGCAGCTTTTGGCTGAATCCATCTAATAATAACAGTGCAAGTGCCAAGTGGGTTGCATAAAGTCCTCAGGGAGAGATGTGAAACGAAGCACATTGTTCTTTAGGCTCCTAGGGACAGAGTGTACTCATCAACAAAAACAAACTAATATGCAGTAAAATTATACGTCTCTGTATATAATTTATGCAGAATGGAATAATGCTGAGAAGGGGCCTTAAATAGCTCTTGGTATATGTGGCAGGCAGCCTCTAAAACAGCCTCCAGTAACTACCACTTCCTGGTATTCACATTCTTGTGTAACCTCCTGTCGAATGTGGGCTGGATGGACCTCGTGCCTGGCTTTAAACAAATAGAATACCGAAAAAGTGATGGAGTGTCACTTCCAAGATTAGTTTATGAGAAGTCTCTCACTCTCTCAGCCAACTGCTATGTTGTGAGCTATCCTACGGAGAGGCCCATGTGGCAAGGGAATGATGTCTCCAGACCACAGCTGCATGAGAGAGCCTGGAAAGTGATCCTCCCTCAGCAGAACCTTGAGTCGATGTTGGTCCTGGCTAACACCTTGACTGCAGCGGAGAGGCCCATGTGGCAAGGGAATGATGTCTCCAGACCACAGCTGCATGAGAGAGCCTGGAAGGTGATCCTCCCTCAGCAGAACCTTGAGTCGATGTTGGTCCTGGCTAACACCTTGACTGCAGCCTGCGAGACCCTGAGCCAGAGGACCACTAAGCTACATCTGGATTCCTGACCCACAGAAACTATGACAATACATATTTGTTGTTTTAAGCTCCTCAGTTTTGGGGTAATTTTTTATGCAGCAGAAGGAAACTAATATAGTATATTTCCCAAAGAAGGTAATTAACCCCCCCCAGTGACCCCACCAGAGCTCTATCTCCAGTCTTACCTCCTGCTACAGCCCCCCCCCCCCCCC
>NW_007727451.1:296173-305700 GCF_000696425.1 Galeopterus variegatus | reverse complement strand
GCTACAGCCCCCCCCCCCATTAACCCTAGGGTCACTTTTTGGCAAATGTTACTCTTAGGTATCTTTATGTCTTGGTAGGAGCTATTTCTCCCGCCTGAACTGACCGATCTCATCTTCTCCATGAAGTAAGTTTCTTGACAACTTGACACTCCTTGACACCTGCTTCAGATGCTCTTGGAAAACCTTCCTAACTCAGCCAGGTGGAGCTCCTGTCCCCTGCCTCAGGGTCTCCACAGTGCTTTGCCCCTGCCTGTGCAAGGTGTGATGTCCTCATTGGTTGACCTGCTAGGCTGCAACTCCTGGGGGGCAGGAAACTCTTCTTTATCTTCCAGTCCCTGGTGCCTAGCACAGCACTGTTCTGAAACACCACTCCTGGAATGGATCAGTGACTATTTCACAGAAGCAAGGATCTTAGGCAGAATAGGGCATCCGGTAAATAGTTCCACTCTCACCTGTTGCAGGAATCTTACTATACCATCCTCAAGGTATTTGGTAGAAGACTACTTTGGGTGATTGGATAACACATGTATTTTGAGCACTCAATCAGCAGATCAAATGCTATAGCAGCCTGCAGTACCGTATAGCTCAGTACTAGCTCCTTAGCCCATCGGTTAAGGTCATGGGATCCTGAAAGTTGACACTTGTATAATCTGAGTTATCATCATGTCAATCCATGTCCTTGCTGTCGATATGTCCTCAGTATCATGGACATTCCTTCCCTCCATTTTTAGAGAAAGCTAGAAAGAATACATGAAGGCATCCCTAGGGACAAGCCAAAGGGACATCCTTAGGGACAAAACTGAAAGAGGGGAAGGTTGTGTTTGTATCTCAGATGGTGATCTAGTCCATGACGAGAGAGGCTCACAGCAGGGAAGGCTCTTGGAAGATCCTGCAGGTGTGGAATGTGTTGTAAGCCTATCTATCCCATCGCCGGCTCCTCCATTGCTCTTCTCAAGGTCTCTAGCTCACCTGAAACAAACAGCTTCCTAACTGGTCTTAGGACATTTACTGATGACCTTTTCCAAGCTTTTCTCCACAGGGCGGCCAGAGCAGTCCTCCTGAAATGTGCATCTGATCGCATCGCCCGTCTGCTTACACACTTCAGTGGCTCCCTGTGCATGGCCTGTCTTGTGTCCAGCCTGGTCAAGAGTCTCACCCCCTTGCTGTCTGTGCTCTGGCCACACTTGCATCCTTCATGGCCTTGAAAACACATGCGTCATCCCACCCCGGGGCTGCACAGGACCCATTGGGCCTAGTTAATCCTATTGTTCCTTTGGGTTTCATTTCACTTGTCGTTTCCTCAGAGATTTCCCTGATGTCCCGTTTTAAATCAAGTCCCCTTATTATATATACTCAGGGCCCCACACATTGCAGTGTTGTTAAATTGTGCGGGTATTTGATCAAGGTCGTCTCCTTCTCTATTTTATAAGTAGGGAACAGGACCTCCCTACTTATACAATGAAGGCAGGGACCATGTCTGTCTTTGCTGACATTGTATTCTTGGTAACTAGTATGACCTGGTAAAGGGCAAGCAATCAATATTTATTGAATGAATGAATGAATTATGGGGGCTATTGAGGGTATGTGGCAAAAAATGAGAAATGCAGGAAGAATGAGAATTTAACAGAAACCAAAGCTGGGGCACAGGAAGATAATTTGAAGTACCCCATCCTGAAATAGCTATCGGAGTTTCTTTAGACTACAAATTTGAAGAGTGAACCACATTTACTGACAGCTATATGCAACTTTTATTCCCCCAGGCTACAGTAGCCTCAGGGAAAACCAAGGTTTTCAGTTAATTCCCAGAGTCTTGGCTCTGCCTCCCCGCCTCCTCCACCTCTAGCCACACCAGCCCTCCCTTCCCTGGGGAGGGGACGAAGGGCTGAGCTGCAGACAGGTACCTTTCAGGGAAAACCAAGGTTTTCAGTTAATTCCCAGAGTCTTGGCTCTGCCTCCCCGCCTCCTCCACCTCCAGCCACACCAGCCCTCCCTTCCCTGGGGAGGGGACGAAGGGCTGAGCTGCAGACAGGTACCTCCTGGGCCCCCTTTCTCGGAGGCATCACGTGTTTGTGTTGCTGCCACCCCCAGCACAGCCCCTGCACTCTTCTCCGCGGAGGGCACCTGATGGCCGCCATTGCTGTGGCTGGCCTGCTGGTGCTTCTGCCTGTGACGGAGGGGGACTTTTCCTCCAAGTGTGGATGACTTTTCAGTCAGCCTCCAATGGAGCAATAATCGATTCCCCTCTTCTCTCCCTAAAGTGATTCCGCCCTTTCTTGATTGTCATCTCTCTCAGCAGTTTTGTAGCAGGCAAGTAATTTTCCCTTATTTGTTTAAAAGTCTGAAATCTAGGGATATAGACCTGCCAATTGGACTCATTTCCCACCCTGTTTCTCCCAGGGCCAGGGGGGCTGACAGGACAAGAGGTGATGACCATACATCTCACAATCATTTACGGCATCAGGGCGAGAGAGGAAGACGCCGCTCTCGTCCCCAGGAAGCTCGCCATCTTATGGACCCTGTCCAGGTGACTTCACCTCTGGGTTAGGTATTCAGCTGTCTGGCAAGGGCTGGAATCCATCCTCTCTCTGTTAATTTTTGCCAAAAGCCAGGAGTTTAGAAGAACATTAATCTGTTTTTCTTCTAGCTCTTTCTGCACAGATTGACCCTCGGCTTTTAAAGTGCAAGTCTATACACTGATCATACAGTTTGGGAGGGCTCCTGAGTCACTTGAGATATCAGCTCTTTTTTATTTCTAGCTCTTGCATATCTCTGAATCAGCAATGTGGAAAATGGGGCTTCAGAAAAATTAAGGGAGGCTTGAAGTGAGCAGAGCAGAGTGTTGGCAAGAGCCGCGCGCTGCTGCACAGGCTGATCGCTGTCTAAGGGGGCTGGGGGTGACGTCTGCCGCTCTCAGCAACACCCACAGGCGGTGCGGGCAGATCACTGATGCTCAGGGATGAAAATACCCAGTGATATCAACGGCTGCCATCACAGCCAGGGCTTTCTAGAGGTGTGTGGTGTCAGGACGGCCTGCCTCGGCCCCTTCATTTACCTGAGGCATTTAAACAAAGCAGTAGCTGGCCTGGCCTTGCTGTGGCCACAACCAATCCCATGCCTTCTCCCCTGCGCCCTCTGCCCGCAGCACAGCTCTGCTATCTCTGTAGCAGCGTGGACCGCGTCACATGGCGACCGATGAAGGCAGGAGCCTGGGCCCAGTTTCTCCCTCTCTCTAGCGCCTGGCACAGGGCGTGGTATCTAGTCGGTTTCTCATGAATAAATGAATGGCTGTAGAGACGTACTCTGGCCAGCACAAGGGGCTTCTATAAGCGGCAACACGTTCAATATCACAGTATGCTGTTGGTTGTTTACAGTGTGCACGATCCAAAAAAGGGATCATTTATACCTCGTGGGAAAGGTGTGTCTTGTGGGGGGACTGCACAAGGGAAGGTGCCTGCAAGTTAGGGATCAGGGTAGGCACAGGTAGACCGAAGGTCCAGAGAAAATGACACTGAAATGAAGATGTTCATCCTAGGGAGGCTCCAGAACATCCAAGGCAGAGCCCAGATTCTCCAGGAAATAGTGCCTGAGAACAGGGCTGGGGGAGGCAGGGCCCCCCTGACGCCCCAGGAGGACTCCCGTGCCTTACCCGGACTGTCCACTAGGGGGCAGGCTGACGCCGGAGAAGACAGGCGGCGGAGGCTCCTCAGGCCCCAGTACACCCAGCCTCACGTCCCGCACGCTGGGCTGGGTGTAGTACTCAGACGACAAGGCCAGGCCTCTCTTCCTGCCGGTCGTGGCCTCTGTGATTTTATATGCCTTGGCCTGTGACATCAGAAACCACACGACCATGGTAACCAAAGTGTACAGCTCAGTGTGAATGTTAATAAACAGGAAAAAAAAAAAAAAAAAAAAAGGTCCTTGGTGTTCTTACTTTACTTACCATTTGTGGTTTTGCTATCCATGCCTCATGTATCTTTTATTATCCTGCACAATCAAGATGTACCTGAATTCAGCGACTTTGTTAAATGAAAAGATAAACTGGGAAAATGTGCATTGGTCTCCTGTTCATCAAGCCTTGAAAACAGCAGCACATTTCCTCATGTGTGAGTTACCACTTCCTCCTGATATCCTGTTCAACACTCCTCTTCTGGACCAACCCATCGTCTCAAGGGAAAATTATTTTCTTGCTAATCCCCACACACCTTCAAAAGTCATTTATTTCCAAGAAACTCCAGGTGATGGGCTCCCTTAAAAGGTTTAAGTTTTTCCTAGTCCTCAAGGATTGAAGAAAAACAGCACAACTGTCCTTCTGTACAAATTATTGGGCCCATAGGCCTGGACCTAAAATAAACTAGACTGAGCATAAAGGAATAAATATTTTACCAAGTCAGATCACGGAAATTAAAATCTCTGTGTAGGGATGAGAGTTGCTTCATGCAAAATCAGAGGCTTGGAGAGTTATAGTTGAGAATGTCTGATTAGAAGCCTATTAATGCTTAATAATGTTAATAGAAATCTTTGCCTTAGTGAAATTAATGACTCTTTAATGAACCAACCATATTACGTGAGCCAGTAGGGAATGGCAGGACCGTCCTAAAAGAAATGGTTTTCTAGAGGAATCAGAACTCTTATGCAAACTTCTCATGCTGCAGACTTTTTTTGAATGCTACCCCTGATTTCATTCTAATAGTATTCACAGCTGAGAAATATTTTTTTAAGACATAGCATCATGTCAAGTTACTTAATGGTTTGTAATGTACTCTCAAAAATTACCTAAAAATATGCAGTTTCAATGATACCATAGATTAGTTCATCTAAAATTGTTTGATTTTCAGTTAAAAACATAAACAGGCTTGGATATATTTGGACACAGATGTTGCCAGAGTTTCCAGATTTCATTGTTTAAAGGTATTCCATAAATATGACAAAATGTGTTGAGAAGGCATCCATCTGATTGGGTATTCAGGCTTAGAAAGAAAGTAATTACAGGGCCAGAGACTGGGAGTCAGCCCTCATTCACTAAAATTTGCTTTCGCATATCAACCTAGCTTGACCTTGATTTTTCAGATGCATGTAGAGGACATTGATGTAATTCAACTTAACCAGTTTTTCAAATATCTTGAGGAATCTGGAATCAGAAATGACAGACTTGACGGACAAAAGCCTGCAGGAGTAACCAAATCTTAAGTAATCATAGCGGTTCTAAAAATAGTGTCTTTCCTTCTTATTGAGCAAAATTTTCGTCTTCTTTCTAGGGAACATTTGTTTGCCAGGTCCCTTGGAAAATGCCCAGATGCCAGCTTCCCCTCTCCCTCGCTGCCCTTTGGCTTTTGAGTCTTTCCACCTCCAGGCGGCCTCTGTGGTCAGCCAACATGACCTCCAACCTTCCTCACCTTGCTCTGAGGGCAGGGGCCTCACTTTTCCTCCTGACAAAGCACTTTCAGTCAACTCTTGGATTTCTTCATGGTTGATTAAACTGTCTGTGTTTATTCAGGACCCTCTCCTCTTTCTGTGTCCGGCGGCTGACCTTTCTGTTGGTACACTGTCGGTGGAGAAAGCTCACAGGGCAGGCCATCTGACTGCTTGTCAGCAGCCCTGGTACAGATTTTGTCCTGAAAAACATTTAGGCTGTTGAAATACCAGTGCATCTTCAAAGCGTGCGGATTTTCACCTGGGTAGTTTTTGGAGTTGCTGTTACTGGCTGAGGCAGGAGGCATGTGAAAGAGGAAAACATGAGACAGCCTGTGAGATATATCCACTGGAATCTCCCTTGAACCTCACAGAGGATGGTCATCTTGCCATTAAGCTCCACAGTGCTTCACATGGTATGAGGTTCTTAATAAGCGTAGACAGACGGGGTTTTATTGCTTGGAAATGGGAAGGAGAGAGAAAAGGGAGCACAGAGCGTTTTGTGGAGTGGCCAAAAGACAGGCCAGGACAAATTCCTTAAGCCAGAACCCCCTTTACAGAGGTTCTTGTTTGCAGGACCACTACCCTACCTGCTGACACCTGCTCTGGGGCTCTCAGGTGAACTCAGCTCCCAGGAGCACCCGCACCCCAAGACCCAGGTCAGACGCCAGTTCCACCACGTGCAGCTTTGCTCCTTTCTCTGAACACTGTGACATGTACTTGGTACTTTTGCGTGTTTGTATTTTGCTTCTTTGTGTGTGAATCTTATCACCTGGCTTGACTGGAGTGCGAGGAATGTGCCTTCTGTATCTTCGTGTGCCTGGAAGCCTGCGGCACATACTTAAGTGAGAGTAAGTGGATAAGCGGAGGTGCAGACAGACGCCCTCCCCAGGCCTCTCTTACATCCCTCTAATGCCCCTTACTCACCTTGATAACTTATGCGGATTGTTCCTCAGCTCCTGTCTTGTACAATTGTGCGGCTTTGTTTTCAGTTTAGCCACTCGCCGTCTCACCTTTATCTCTCTGCCTAGTCGTTGCTACCCATCTCAGACGGTAAGCCTCAGGGCACTGAGGCTCCACTGAACTCCTTTGCCTATCACTTGACAATAACACAGGCAGTGGTTGGACACTTACTAGACGTCAGAAGAGGATGCTCGTGATCGGAGAAGTGAGCTGCTGGAGCGGATGGCTGGTCCTCTTAGAATTAACGCTTGATGGTCCAGGACTCTGTGTATGTTCTCAGTCACTACTGTTCTCTCCCTCACCACGAATCTGCACCTCCCCATCCCCCACCACGCCCCAGACATTTTGTCTAGTTCAGCCACAAGTGAGTTGGCGAGAGATCAGAAGACCTATTTTCTAAAGGCAACATTTCCAACAGCCTTGAGTCAGACAATACTGTCTTGGGGGGCTGTCATGTGCATTGTAGGATGTTCAGCAGCATTCCTTGTCTCTACCTGCTAGATGCCAGAAGCATCCCCCATTTTTGGCAACTAAAATCATCTCCAGATATTGCCAAATGTCCCTGGGGCTGGGGGGAGGGGTCTGGGAGCCACTGCTGTAAGGGGTAAAGGTGGGGGCCACAGCCCTGGAGGAAGGAAATGATCACCATAACCAGGGGTGTCTTCTTCTCTTTGGAGGTTTTTCATTTCCTTTTGTTTTGTTTTGTTAATGTAACCAGCATGGTGTTCTGCCCTAGACAGTTTGGGGACAGGAGAGATTCCAAAAATGTATTTAAATTATATAGCATTTCACCACTTTGTCCTTTTTTCCCTTTAGGAGTCATTTTTCCCACTGTTACCACTAGGCTGGGCCCTGCTTTCTGTGGCCTGATCCTGTCTTGTTTGAGGAATCCCGCTGGCTCTCTGCAAACCCTCAGGGGCAAATGAACTGACGAGAGGCACCAGCAGGGCCGCCTGCTGTCCCAGGGCCTGGACACTGCCATCAGAAAGACACTGTGTTTGGGGCTCTGCTTCTCAGCTTTGCTGATCCAGGAACTAGATTTTTTTCTTCCCTGGGAATTAATAAGTGGTTGGGAGCAATAATTCACCCAAACCAAGCTCACCAGACACTAGGCTGCAAACCAAATGTTGCAGTATTGCCTTAGAATGCTCATCTCCCCAGAGCTCTCGCTCAGGTTTTGGAACGTGGGGCGAGTGGTGTGAAACGAGGTGCAGAGGGCAGTTGGACTCCCAGGGTGGCAGGCTCCAGGCCATGGCCTGGTGTTGGCCTCTCTGTCTGTCTCAGCTGCCAGGGGGATGACCCTGATGGCCTGGGGTGGGGTGGGGGAGGCTGGGATCTAAGAGGAGAGTGAGAGCTTAAAGATGTGCACAATCTTTAGAAATCACTTACAGTTTCTGCTTCAGTGACATGTTGGTGTCTTGAGGCAAAGTGCCAATTATCCCTCCCTAGTGGATCCCTTTCCAGAGTGGCTTCCACTATCTGGACTGGGGCACTGCAATAGCCGTGGCAGAGGTAGAATCAGGACAGAGGGAGTTGGATGATCTCATGAGACGTTCTCTCCAGGCTGTGGAAAAGCCTGATGAAATCACCCTGCTCCTAAGGAAAGCTCGTCTCCCTAGAGGTGGGAACAGCTGCTTCTGCCTGGGGGGAGCCTGGCTCTGGCTGAAGGGGGCTAAGCCTCCCCGGCAGCCTCAGGCCCCGGGACCCCCTCACCCCGCCTCCTGTGTAGTCCCCCCTCTTCTGTCGTCACAGGCTTTATTCAAGGCTCTGGTCATCCCCGTTTGCTAACACCATGCAGGGACAGCCTTCCGCACTCAGGGCTTGCTTGGCACAGCTTCCAGAACCCGGTGATCACAGGGGTTTCTCCCAGAGGGACCTGCAGCCTCACTGCTGCCCCTGACCGGTAACCACGGTCAGACGTGTTCCCCAGGTTTGCCACTTGGCTTTACCTCTCTTTGGAGATGCCTTCTCCTTGATGGTAGCTGAAGCCAGAAGAGAATTCCGCTAATGGATGGTAGATGCCTTTGTGACGTTCATATTTCTCGTAATGAAGTGGCAGGCAAGGACGGAACATTGTGGTCACCACATTTTCCAGCAATGACAGCAGAAGCCGTCCCTTTCTCAATGCCGCCTTTTGAGCCCTGCCTGTGCTGGGCTGGCAGCGGGTCCTCAGGACGTGGAAATGCATTTGGCTCCACCTGTTTTTGTGTCACGGACCAAGTGGGGCACTAGAGCGACCACACTGAGAGGCCCTTTTTGCCAATTGAGTCACTCTCTTTCCCATTGCTGGGCCTTTGTTGGAGAGTCCTTTATCACTTTTGAAAATGTTATTTCTTAGGAAATAAGAGAACAGTATGGCCATAGATAATGTTGCTGGTAAGTTCTATTACTTGAGGCACATTTACTGTAATAGAAAAATATGAATCTGACCAGTGTGTTAGGTCAACAACCATCGTTTTTATCCCCAAACACCATGGTACCTGCACTTCAAAAGCATGTTCTTCAAAAGCCATTGTGTTGGGGAAACAGGATGAACTATGCTTGTCTGATGTCAATTTCCTCTAAAAAAGAAAGAGAGGAGAATGAAAAAAAGCTGTTCCATTGCAACAGGGCTCTCTGTGAGTGTTTCCATGCATGTTCTTCAAAAGCCATTGTGTTGGGGAAACAGGATGAACTATGCTTGTCTGATGTCAACTTCCTCTAAAAAAGAAAGAGAGGAGAATGAAAAAAAGCTGTTCCATTGCAACAGGGCTCTCTGTGAGTGTTTCCATGCTGGTCTGCTTCGCTGCTGATTTTTGTCAGGGATGTTCCAGATTTCCTTTCTGCATTTGATTCTCGTAGCTTTTTATTCAGCTGTATTAGCCTGTTTCTGTTGCTTATAACAAAACACTTGGAACTGGATACTTTGTAAGAAAACCAGTTTTATTGCTTACCGTTTCAGAGGCTTGGAAATCCAAAGTCCAGGGAACACATCTGGTGAGGGTCTTCGTTGGTGGTGGCTTTACAACAGTGCAGGGGTCTCACATGGCAGAAAATGGCAGAGCAGAGAGACTCTCATGTCCTCCTTTTATTTTTAAAATTTTTAAAATTTTTAAAATTTATTTTATTTTATTGAATCAAAATTGATTATACATATTTTGGGGGTTCAACATTGA
>NW_007727451.1:291653-295857 GCF_000696425.1 Galeopterus variegatus | reverse complement strand
GTCTCACATGGCAGAAAATGGCAGAGCAGAGAGACTCTCATGTCCTCCTTTTATTTTTAAAAATTTTTAAATTTATTTTATTTTATTGAATCAAAATTGATTATACATATTTTGGGGGTTCAACATTGAGATATGTTGATCAGATCAATATTACTATCATAGATATTGCTACAAATCATAATTATTCTTTACGCCGATTGTCCAATCTCTCCCCGTCCTCTTCTCCCTCCTCCTCCCCCCTCTAATTACCTTAGATTTCTTCTCTCCTTCCGATAGAATAATGGTTACTCCGTAGATTTGTTGCCTAGATGATCTGTCCAATGCTGAGAGGTGTGATCAGGTCCCCCAGTACTATAATACAGCAGATGCTTCTTCTGTCACTCTGGAATGAGCTTTGTGGAAAGACATCCTATTCTTTATCTCTACTGGTGACTCTCCTTGTGTCAATGTACTCAAGTGGTTGGCAGACCATCTGCGTGGTGGTTTTGTGGCACCATGCCGCTTTTGTGGCAGCCATGGTTATTGTGGTGGCTGTGGTGTGCCACCCACATGGAGGTGATGTTTTTGGCATGTTCCTTGGCACTGGCCATGTGCCTGGTTGTGGGGTGTGTCTGGCCCCCAAGGTGCTGTCACAGTGTGCCTGGTTGTGGGAGGGGGGTCCAGTCCGCAGCTCCATACCCCAGGCCCCCAGGCAGGGCCATGAGGCACTGGCAGTGTGCCTGGTTGTGGGCAGGTGGTCTGGTCCCTGGCTCCATTCCTCAGGTCCCTGGATGGGCCCCAAGGCACTGGCTTGGTGTGCCTGATTGTGGGAGGGGGGTTCCAGTCCCCTTCTCCATGACTCACATCCCTGGGCAGGCCCCAAGGTGCTGGCACAGTATGCCTGGTTGTGGGAGGGGGTTCTGGTCCCCTTCTCCATGACTTGGGTCCCCGGGTGGGCTCCAAGGTGCTGACACAGTGTGCCTGGTTGTAGGAGGGCAGTCTGTTCCAAGGCTCCATGCCTTGGGTCACTGGGCAGGCCCTGGTGCCCTGGTGCGGTATGCCTGGTTGCAGGAGGGGGATCTAGTCTCCTTCTCCATGCCTTGGGACCCTGGGTGGGGCCACGAGATGCTGGCAGTGTGCCTGGTTGTGGGCAGGGGGATCTGGTCCCCAGATCCAAGCCTCAGGTCCATGGGTGGGCCCCGAGGTGTTGGCGCAATGTGCCTGGATGTGGGAGTGGAGTCCAGTCCCCTTCTCAATGCCTTGGGTCCCCAGGTTGGCCCTGAGGTGTTGGTGCAGTGTGCCTGGATGTGGGAGTGGATTCTGGTCCCCTTCTCAATGTCTCAGGTCCCTGACTGGGCCCCAAGGGGTTGGTGTGGTGTGCCTGGTTGTGGGAGGGGGGTCTGGTCAATGGATCCATGCCTCAGGCCCCTGGGTTGGCCCCAAGGCGCTGGCACGGTGTGCCTGGTTGTGGGAGGGGAGTCCAGTCCTTGGCTCCAAGCCTCCAGTTCCCAGGCTGGCCCCAAGATGCTGGTGGTGTGCATAGGCTGGAACTAATTTTTTGTCATTTGCTTACTTCTAAAACAGGGGAACTTCCTGTGGGAACTAGTACTTGAGCTGTGTGGTTGAGCTAAATTGCTGTTTTGCTGCTGTTTCCCTAAGGGAAGGCTTTTTGTGCAGCTCAGCATTTAATGGTACTTCTGGCTCTCCAGAGACCCAGTGCACCTGGGTTGTGTAGAAACTCTGATCTGGGCATGAGTCTTTTCATCAAACGCCACCACGTGCAATTCTGCATTCCTGACCAGTCTCCTCTGAATGGTCCTGCACTGATTGGGAGCTGTCCTTGCTGTGTCCCAGTGTTCTCCTGGTGGGCCTGTCTCCCCCACTGCCCATGCTCCAAACACTTCCCATGAGGCTGGCCCTGTGCTCTGGTCCCTTGCAATGACTCACTGGCCTCTGAATGGCTCCTTTTCTCAGTTGTTCTGGCTCCTCATTCCTGCGTGGGTCCACGTGAACCCTATTAGTCATCTTGCTGTCCTGGGGGCCACCAAGACCCTCTTCTCCCCTGAAGCCTCCAAATAACTCCATCTGAAGGGCACAGCTGTGGCTTCTGTCAGCTCCTGCTCTATGTGCTCAGCAACTCCAGCCTTAAAGTGGCCGTAGCATGAAACCCTCAGAGCAGTTTTTTCCTCCTCTCATCATGGTTTCTTCTGCCTTCATGAACTCTGTAGATCTCTCCTCCTCTTCCCCTGAGCTCCAAAGGCCCCAGCTTGGCTGATGTTACATTTTTATAGTTGTAAATTGGTTGATTTGTGGGAGAGAGTGATGCTCGGGACTGTCTATTCTGCCATCTTGACCAGAACTCTTATGTCCTCCTTTTAAAGCCCTCAGAACCATGCCCACAACCACCATGAAACCATCAACTTGATCATCTCTTCAGGGCCCCACCTTTCAATTACCAGAATAGGATCTCCCACTCGCTTTACACTGGCACAGTGGAGACTAACTTTTGGGGGACATCAATCCACAGCATCAGACCTAAGTCAGTATCCTTTGCTCTTTTGAGTTAAATGTGCCTCATTAAAGGTGTCCCGATTCTCAGTGCTTTCACACTTGGTAGGAATGTCCTCTAAAGAGATGAAAAAGGGTGGGATAGGGACTTGGCAGTGGAGTCCTGGATCTGAAGATCAACACAGAGCAGCTTTCGGGTTCACTGATTTTTCTCGCAGACTTTTTGGAAATGTTTTTATATTAAATAGCAATATAATAATAGAGTTGACTGAATTATCAATTTGCATAAATTTTAGAGATTGTGCTCAACACTTCAAAAACATTTTATGTTTATAGCAGGTGTCATAAGCAATCCCCTCAAATTCCTGAAGTGGGTAGTGTTATGCGTTGAACTGTGTCTTCCCAAAATATGTCAAAGTACTAACCCCCAGTGCTTCAGAATGTGAACTTTTTTGGAAACAGAGTTGATGCAGTGTAATTAAAGTTCAGATAAGGTCATACTGGAGCAGGATGAACCCCTAACCTAATATGACTGATGCCCTTATACAAAGGGGAATTTGGACCCGGACATGCACACAGGAGCACACCATGTGAAGACGGAGGAAGAGATGTACCTGCAAGCCAAGGAATTCCGAAGGTTGCAACTAAGCCCTAGAAGTTCGGGGAGGGCCTGCAACAGATCCTCCCTCACAGCCCACAGAAGAAACCAGCCCTGCTGACACATTGATTTGGGGCTTTTGGCCTCCAAAACCATGAAACAATAAATTTCTGTTGTTTTAAGCCACCCAGGTTGTGGTAGTTTATTACCGCAGCTCTAGCAAACTAATACAAATGGTCAGTCTTTTCTCTTGCTTGGGGCGCTTCATTGACAGAGTCTGAGAAGCACCAAACTGTGTCAAGAAAACAGCTTAATTCTAGAGCCTAGAGACCTAGATTTGGATTCTGGCCATGCCACCTACAAGTTGTATGTCTTTGGGTGCGGATCCAAATGCCCCATTGCGAGAATAAACAAGAGCTGTGTGTAGTAACATCAACAGTGGGACCTGGCAACCTGGTGGTCCTCAATGGATGTTATTCTTGTTTCCCTGTTTTCTTCTGAGCACTTTGTACAACAGATGAAGAGCTGAGGGCCTGGAGAGGTAAAATGACATGTCCTCAGTCACACCGTGAGTCACTGCAAGGCTGGATATCAAATCCAGGCCCCTGACTCCACACCTGCCCTGTGGTTATCCTCGATGTAGTCTCGCAGTGCCCCCCATCATAAAAACTCCCCACACACTGTCTCCCGCAGGCAATTGCAGAGGAGGGGCTCCAGGCCCCGGTGCTCTTTATGACATGCAGTGAGAGGTGCCTGCTATTGAAAGGTTCTTGTACTACCCAGAGAGCCTGCTTACCAAAAGAAATGTCCCGGCTTTAGTCTTATTTTTACATATTCTTGACATGTAATTGTTAGCATGAGCTAATTACTGCATCATAAAAAAGTTATATTTTGTTGAAAAGTGTTTTGCAATATTCCTTATGGGAAAAAAGGGCTTGGGCCTTTTAAGAAAGAACCAGTTAGAGTCAGAGGGCTGGTGGAGGTTGTAAAAAGTGCAGTGGCCTGTCCTTCAGAAGCACAACCTGGGTGCATTGGAAAAAGGCATTGATAAACAGGGATTCCGCAAAGAAGATGGTGGGGACTAATCCCAGATGCAAAGTGGCCTGAGTTACGTCTTTC
>NW_007727451.1:289369-290953 GCF_000696425.1 Galeopterus variegatus | reverse complement strand
TTCCGCAAAGAAGATGGTGGGGACTAATCCCAGATGCAAAGTGGCCTGAGTTACGTCTTTCGAACAGAAAAAAGCTGTTGGGGAGAAATGATTTGCAGATTCAGGAATGTTGGTTGCCTAAGTTATGTTTCAGCATCGATAAAGATCAATGGCTGGAGTCCAGCCTGCACAGAGCTTGTCTACCCCAGGAGACAGATACCCTCTGGAGAAGCTACAGGTCCCCTTCTCCAAAACATTCCCCAATGCGCCCAGCCACAAAACACTGCAAGCACTGCAAGGGGTTCACGTTTCTTCCCAGCTTCAAGTCACTCTTAGGTCTCCGAACCCCAGGTTAAGAACCTTCTCATTCTCATTTACCTTTGCCACCCGCCCCTCCCCTCCCCAAAAAAAGAAAAATAAAAAAGAAAAGAAGAGGAAAAAACTAAGTGCTAGTTTAAAGGACATTTTATGTCTTCTTTTCTATTTAATGGCTAAAGCTCACTCAGAAAAAAATGATGTGGCCTGGTGTAAAGAATAGTCAGTGATACAATAGTATCGGTGGAGAAACTAAAACTCCAGGTTTATTGAAGAGAACAGCCAGAGTAGGGAGGCCCTTGCTGGGTTTCAGGGGCTGTCACTGTGTGGTCATGAGGCTCGGGTCACCCCCACGCTCCTCTCAGCTTCAGGGTCTTTGTGGACACCATGGAAGTAACTGCCCACCTCCCAGCGGCCTCTGTGAGTGAGGAAGGGGACCACACCACAGATCTCAAATTAGTATGTAAATTGTGACTAAATAGAACACAATATTAATATAAAAAGAAGGTCCTCCCTGAACCCACAATTCTGAGAACAAGGACATAGGCCCCTGGGACTGGAACCCAAAGTAGAAATAGATCCTTAGTGCTAACATGGCTTTGCCTTTGGTGAATTACTCCAATGTCACCATGAGTGTTAGAACGTTTGGGAAATGTCATGGGCAAAAAGGTGCTTCTGTGTTAACAAGGCCACACATAGCAGAGCTGATGTGTACCTGAGTCTACTCCAGAGGACATTACTAGTGATAGCTCGGTGGATTTGCCCCAAGTGCTCATTCTAGTGAAAACACACAACCAACTTTCCACAGAGAGCCCTTGGCCAGGGGCCTGGAAACCTGCAAGGAGGCCTGGGCTTCTTGAGGATGGGCGGGAGACAGCTAGCAGGCACTGCTGTGGCCCAGACGAATGCTATCTCCAAAGATATCTGCCAATCCCTAGAAGCTATGCCCAGGAGTGATCTCACTGCTTTCTTCTCTCTGCCAAGGATTCCACCCAAGCCTGTTTTATAGGAAGGTGCCTTTCTTCTGAGCAGAGGAGACTATCTCTGGGTTGAGCACAATATGAGTGAATGATTACCAGCAGCTGTAAAAGTATCTTAGAAAGCATTTATGTTTTCCCACAAAAAGGATCTGGTTTTGACACATCTGTCTTTTTAGTTCGTTTGTTGCAGGTAAAAGGCTGCCAAAGTCATTTAATGATGCCAGGGTAAGGCTCACTGTAAGAAGTGGAGTAGCCAAGGATTTGGGATTAAATTAGATGACATGTGTAAACAGTAAACACCTCACAAGAG
>NW_007727451.1:285918-288795 GCF_000696425.1 Galeopterus variegatus | reverse complement strand
TTTTTAGTTCGTTTGTTGCAGGTAAAAGGCTGCCAAAGTCATTTAATGATGCCAGGGTAAGGCTCACTGTAAGAAGTGGAGTAGCCAAGGATTTGGGATTAAATTAGATGACATGTGTAAACAGTAAACACCTCACAAGAGTCAACACTCAGGAAATGGTAGCTCTGAGCAGGGGCACCCCAGACCACTCGGGACATTGCAACAATCCTGGAGAATAATCTGCAGCTCAAACTCCAGGGAGTGATGGTCCCAGTCGGGCGTGACATCCCTTTGCCAGCCGAGCACCTTTGAGGGTCAGTTTTCTCCTCTATCTCATAACCTACAAAGGCAACTCTCTGAATCACACACCAAGTGGACTTGTACTGAGGAAGTAATCCACGTTCCTTTGCTATGATAAACTAGTGTGGTCCCCAGAAAGAAAAGCAGGGCTTTTCCCGGGTGGGGCGCTGCCCTGTAGTTGGGTATATGATGCAGCAATGAGCCCCACACTGGGGATGCTGAGATGAACAGGGTGCATTCTTGACAGGAAACACAAGGGCATCTAGTTTCAAGTTGTGGCCCAGGCAGAGGTTCTGAGCCAGGGTGGGTGGGTCCATGGGCAGCCCAAGTCGGGGACATCTGGGTTGTAGCACTTCCTGTCAGACACTGGCAGTCAGGATCCACAGGGAGATCCCCACCCAAGGGAAGCTGTCTGCTTAGTCCAAGCCTGAGTTTCCTAAAATGACTCCAGTCTCCAAAGATTCCCTGGATAGATGCTTTCTCCAAATGAACTTTGACTTCTGACTTTTAACAATCTCAATGATTCCCCACGTCTGCATCTAGGAGATCTCTTTAGCTCAGATCCCTCAATCGGTACAGCAATGAGGACATCCCCCATCCCCATAAATCTTAGCTCGGATGGCTCCCTAGTGCCCTTTTAGGCTTCTATCTCCCACCCCGAAAAACTGTCCCTTTATTTCTAGGCAATCAAATCTGGGCAGAACCACTTGAACAATAGTTACCACCTCAAAATCTGGAGAACTGAACCCTTTAGCAAATGGATGTCTAAAAAGTCCCTGCCACTTAATGTAGGCTTATTCTCTGTCTGAAATGTGTAGAAAATTAATTGTCTCATCTGTGAAATGGTGGTGACAGCAGCTTATCTGGCTGGACCAGACAAAACTGAACCTGAGCATTTCTTGAGGGCTCTTCCGTCTCTAGAGTCTACGATTCTGGGATACTTCCAAATATACATACTGAAAATGAGTTTTTCTAAAAACAGATTTTGGTTCACACAAAATTACTAATGACTGAATTAAGTACAGAGTCCTGTTTAGTTCTGGCCTCAGGAGAAACTTTATAATTTTCTTTTTAGGTGAAAACTTTCTTCCCCATCAAATACTGTATCAAAATGGCAAGATCCTCTACTGAGTGTTAATGTTACCATAGCAAACCAAGGGGGAGACTGTGAAAGTCTGAAATGTTGATACATGACTCATTATTTTAAAAAAGTAAATGCGACAGAAAGAGGAAAGTTGCCTCCTCCTGCATCCCAGCGCAGCCCACAGCCCAGGGCCAGCCATGGAGGACGCCCTGGCCTGCCCCTGCCTTCGCGCACGTTCTCCCGGAGTCTGCAGAGCTTCCCCTCCCACCTGGCCTGTCTGAAGGCCCCTCATCCGCAGAGTCCCCACAGTGCAAATACTACTGCGTCTCCAGATTTCTCATGGCCCACCTGCCCTCCTGGCCAGCCGGATCTGCTCCCTCTCAAGCTCCAGCCCTTTGTGTGCTGTGACAGCACTGGTCACCTGCTGGCTTACATTACACTGCGTGGTTTGTACATGTGTCTGTCTCTGCTGCTGGACATAAGCTTCTGGAAGGCAGAGATGCTCTCTGTCATCACCCCCCCCCATGGGCCCTTATGCAGGTTAGACATTCAGTACATTTTTACGAAGTTGAGGCAAATGAAGAAGGGTGACAGTTCCCCCATCCAGAGGTGTGTATGTACAGATGTCACAGATTCTTTGGAACATATGTGAAAGTGGGAGTGACGTGGTTGGTGAAGTCAGGGTGTCTAACTCTTGGCACTATTGACCTTGGGCTGGATCACTCTTGGTTGTGGGGGGCTGTCCTGTGAGGTGCAAGATGTTTAGCAGCTCCCTTGGCCGTTCCCAGTAGGTGCCAATAGCATCCCCACCTCCCAAGTTATGATGACCAAAGACACTGGCAATATCTCCAGATATTGCCAATGTCCCCTGGGGGCGGAACTGTCTCCAGGTGTGACTCCAGAAAGAGGCTGAGAGGAAGTGCCGCACACCCTGCCTGTTGACGTTCCCACACAGAGTTGCTCTGACTCCTGTGATCATTGTTGTATTAACACAACAGCATGAAGAAGCTACTTATATATATCTTCTGGCCAAATACTTCACCCTGACAGGCTATCACAGTGCCTGCTAGTCAAACACGGGAATATTCTTACAGGAGCTGGGAAAGCCAGAACTGGATAAGGCTTAAAACCCCCTTTGAAATACAAATATTTTTGTTTGGGAGGTTGTGGTCTTGGAGACAGCACGACAGCTACTAATAGGTGCTTGGGGTCATGCCAGGAAGACCACAAGGGCAAAAAGTAATAACAGCAACAAGAGCCTGTAAGAAAAACATGTTTTTCCTTAGAAGGTTGTGGGGCATCATTACTGCTTAAAATATTCACATGTACAAACTCAAGGCAGGTGCACACCTGTTTTGGCCCAAGCCCTGGGGCTGTGGGATTGATAGTTGGAGTATTTTGGGGGTGCAGGGAGGTGATAGAGTTTGGATGTGTTGTCCCCTCCAAAACTTATGTGGAAATTTGATCCCCATGTGGCAGTGTTGGAAACTGATTGAGTCATGGGGGTGGATCCC
>NW_007727451.1:282732-285355 GCF_000696425.1 Galeopterus variegatus | reverse complement strand
CCTCATGAATGGATTAATGCTCTCCCTGGGGTAGGGGGATTAATGAGTGAGTTCTCGCTCTGTTAGTTCCCGCAAGAGCTGGTTGTTTAAAAAGACCCTGGCACCTTCTCTCTATCTCTCTTGCTTCCTCTCACCATGTGATCTGCTTGTACCCGCCGGCTGCCTGCCACTTTCTGCCATGAGTAGAAGCAGCCTGAGACCCATGCTAGATGCAGCTGTCCCGGAATCGTAAGCCAAATAAACCTCTTTCCTTTATAAATTCCCCAGTCTCGGGTATTCTGTTATAGCAACACAAACAGACTAATACAGGAGGTAATCCCCATACGCCATCAGCCTGGCCTCCTCGGGCGGGGCCACTGTCAGCCAGGGAGCAGTGCACAGGCAGGTGGAGCTGCGATGAAGTGCATTTGTTCAAACACGGGAAATGGGGTCAGGAAAAGCCACCGCCCTTGCTCTTCTGCGAGGCTGTTGCACTCCAGCATGTCAGGAGCTGAACCCAAGCGATGCCCATGGCCATGAAAGCCCCGCAGGACAGGGCCTGGGGGAGCTGTGGGATTGTTTTGTCCTCACTGAGGAGGAAAAGACTGATTTTTGAGGCAGTAACTGAGACATCACGCACTAACAACATAGGGCGTCAGCCCAAGGCCTTTCCACGACTCCTCCATCACATCATTCATCCCCCAGGATGCCGAGGCCTTTGGAGTCATGGGGGCGCTTGAGTAAAGGGCCCGTGGTTTGGTGTAGAACATCCCAGGCCAACCTATGAGAGTGACCGATGCAGCTGCAAGATAGGACGTCTGCCTGCAATGGTGACAATGCCACCCAGTCACTCGCATGTCTGACCTCCTGTCATCTACATTCAGGGTGAGAAAATCAAAGATTTGCAGCAACAAGCAGGTTGTTGACACCATGCTCTTCTCTCTGACCCCAGGAGAGGAACTCACGTTAACCCTGGCAAGAGATGCTACTGGGCTTTGGGACACATGGTTTCATCAGACACCAAACACCATAACAAGGGCA
Organism: Galeopterus variegatus; assembly: GCF_000696425.1. NCBI lineage: Eukaryota > Metazoa > Chordata > Mammalia > Dermoptera > Cynocephalidae > Galeopterus > Galeopterus variegatus. The sequence goes on along the minus strand of NW_007727451.1, from coordinate 284,335 downwards.
AGAATGACAAGGGTTAGTTTCTGCCCTGACACACAGGGACTGACAGAAGAGGTTTTTCCCACACAGATTTTATACTCCTAAGGGCAAATCTGCAAAATAGGTATCGAAGAAAGGAGGTCCATCAATCTGCTGTTCAGAGCAGCCTGAGGAGTCCCTCCCCCTCTCCAAACCTCGGTTTTCCCATCTACAACATACAGGTTGCAATACCTGTGGCAGCTACCTATGGTGTGGTCAAAAGGACTTGTTTAAACAATGGTTCTTAGTCTGGAATCAATGGCTAAATAGGTTTCAGGGGGGCTGTGAAACCTCAATATTTGCATGATGCATTTTGTCTCTACTGTATATGTTGATGTGCATCTTCCTGAGGCAGGGTTTGTAGCTTTCACTGTATTCTCAAAGAATATATTTACTCCTAAAATGTTAAGAACCCCTGGTTTAGGTAATGTGTGAAAGTGATGTATAATTGTAAGCACCCCCAAACTAAGTTATCATCAGAGAACATTGTTGAGGAGAAAGGGACACAGAGGAGCATCTACCATGGGTTAGGGGCTGTGCAGGACACAGAGAGAAGTGGGAAAACACGACTCTTGGCCTCCTGGAGCATATGACAGAGTTTGGACCTGAGACCAAAACAGATCAAAAGCTGAAAAGAAAAGGTAAATGTAGACAACACAGCTGAAAGGTCAGAAGAGAGTCAGAGGAGAGAGATGGGCTCCTGGCCGCAGTGGGCTAAGGGCTAGGCTCAGGGCTGGGCTCAGGGCGAGAGCAGGATTGCATACAGGGTTTGGCAGGGAAGGGCATTTGTGGCACAGGGATGGCCTGGTGTGGCAGAGCTTGCATATTGAGTGTGGAGACACCTTGCATGCAGGAGGCCCTCTGATGGGGACTGAGGGTCACAGAGGAGGAGGCTGCACTGTAGAGCCAGTTCCGGGGGGGACAGTCCAACCTGGGTGCCCCTTCAGATATGCACAAACTGCTCGTGGTCCTTCAGGCTTTGTCCCACAGATGGGGTTGAGGGGCTGGTCTAGAGAAGCCTGGTGGGGAGACCAGAGCCTGCCCAGGACAGACATTCTCTTCCCGGTGACTCACGTGCTCTGGGAAGCTCTTCCCGTCTAGACGTCATTCTTGCTGTGAAGCTCACAGCAGCAGCAAAGTTCCTCTAGTGGGGCCTCATGTGACCATACCCTCCACCTAGTTACCCCAAAGCAGACTAGGCAGATAAAGCACTGGAAAATGAGGGGAAAAAATTAAATATAATTTGATATTTCAGAAAAAAATAGTGAAATAGTCATGATGAGAAACACAGGAACTTTGCTAACGTTTTTATATGTGTTGTTTCTACATGTAACTCTTGTGTGGTGGGGCCACTGTAACCCTTTTTTGTGTGTGTGAGGGCTCCCTGCTGGTCCTATTCAGACCCCGGCTCCACTGACTGCCAAGGCCACCCCTCCCCAAATCAGCAAGGGTTTGAACAAATGGCCATCTCTCCACTCCTCCGAGACTCTGGAAGGGCTTTCTTGGGAGCTCTTGGGGTCTTGCCATGGCCCTGCGGATGTAAAGATCCTGAAGATTTTTTTTTTTTTTTTTTTTTTTTTTTTTTTTT
>NW_007727451.1:261328-282233 GCF_000696425.1 Galeopterus variegatus | reverse complement strand
TCTGACCCCAGGAGAGGAACTCACGTTAACCCTGGCAAGAGATGCTACTGGGCTTTGGGACGCATGGTTTCATCAGACACCAAACACCATAACAAGGGCAAGAATGACAAGGATTAGTTTCTGCCCTGACACACAGGGACTGACGGAAGAGGTTTTTCCCACATGGATTTTATACTCCTAAGGGCAAATCTGCAAAATAGGTATCGAAGAAAGGAGCCCCATCAATCTGCTGTTCAGAGCAGCCTGAGGAGTCCCTCCCCCTCTCCAAACCTCGGTTTTCCCATCTACAACGTACAGGTTGCAATACCTGTGGCAGCTACCTATGGTGTGGTCAAAAGGACTAGTTTAAACAGTGGTTCTTTTTTTTTTGTCCGGCAACGGACCGCAACCCTCAGTGTCGCGCCCGTACCGGACCGGGACCGGCAACGGGATCGCAACCCTCGGTGTTGCCCCCGCGCCTCGCTCAGCCAGTGAGCGGGAACCGGTCTGTATGTGGGATCCGAACCCTCGGTGGGAGCGCCGCCGCGCTTCCCAAGCAGCGCACTAGCGCAGTGCGCCACCGGGCTGGCCCCTGAAGATTTTTTGTAGAATGTACTCTTGAAGACTGCAGTTGACTCTCACCATATAGTTCATTTCAAACTTGGCCAAATGTCTCCACCCCATACCTGGGACCAAGCTTGCTTCTCTTATGGTCTGCTGCTTGATGCTACTCAGACAGGGGACACTAAGACCCGTGCCAGGGAAAGCAAACCAAGACAGCATTTCTGCAAGCCAAGTTGGAAAAACTACCAACAAGAGCTTCTAAAATGTTCTTTCTTTTTGAACTAGTAATTCAACTGATTTAGGAACTTATCCTAAGAAGTTGTCAGAGAAGCATAAAGATGTGTAAGTATATTTATCACAATATTATTTTGTCATAGTTAAAACTCAAAAACATTTCCCAGCAGCAGGGAAATGCTTAAATAAACAATGGTATATTCATATGATATGTGATATGTCAACTCAAAATCATGGTTTTGTAGAATATTCAATGCCATGAAGAAAATTCTCACAATATCTTGTGTACCAGGAGGAAACAAACAAACCTGGACGCAGAACTGTACATACAAGGTAATCTCAGTTTTCTTTTTTCAGATTGGGAAGGACTGCACCAACGTACCAGTAGTGGTTAGTACTTGATGGTTGATCATGGGTGGTTTAGCAGGCTCTTCGAGGGCAGGAACCACGTCTTGCTTAAGGTTATAGTTCTAAATCCTATCCCAAGTCCAGGCACATAGCTTGGCTACTGAAATAATAAATAACCTTCTTTATATTTTTCCATAGTTGTATTTTCTTTTAAATAATTAATGTGCTTTTTACATAAAATCAGACAAAATATTTTAGGCAATAAAACTTCAGTGCAAGTTTATTGAAATTCTGTTCATGCATCAAGGTCCCTGTGGCACTTTTACAATGTGGCACAAGTATTTTATTACTTCTTCCATGGAGAGGTGGGGTCTGTGTCCCCTCCTTCTAAGTCGGACTGCTTCAACCAATGAGTGTAGTAGAAATGATGCCATGTGACTTCTGAGGCTAGGTCATAAAAGGCCAGGGGGCTTCTGTCTCGTTTGCTAGGAATATTGATATGGAGGCTCTGAACCACCATGTGAGAGGTTGACCACCCCGAGGCTGCTGTGTGGAGAGGCCAAATGCAGGTGCTCTGTCCAGCTATCCCAGCTGAGCCTGTCTTTCAGCCCAGGTGCCAGCATATGAGTGACTAAACCATCTTGGAAGTAGATGCTTCCAGCCCCCTTTGTTTGAATCACTCCCAGATAGGATCCCAGACAGCATGGGGCAGAGACATGCTGTCCACACTGTGCCCTACCCAAATTCCTGACCCCAAGACTCCTTGAGAGTTGCAAAATGGTGCTTTGTCTTATGCCACTGTTTGAGGTGGTTTGCTAGACAGCAGTAGACACTGAAAAAAAAAAAATCCTTCTCAAACTTCTCCTCATGAAACCTTCATTGATCCTTCATGCCCTTACCACAGTCTCAAGCTTAACACTCAAATTAGTCACTGTTGTCTCAAAGTCTTTCTTTATACCCATATCAGAGTACTGGCTCTTCTTGCCTCTCTCCACAAGCTGATGATTTCCCTAAGAGAGGCAACTCTGTGAGTCATTTTGTGTTCTCAGAGCAACGAGCACAGTGTCCAGCACACTGAGTTTAATTGATGGTCCCTTGATTCCTTCTGATATCACTATAATGCATGAGAGAGACAGAAATTGACAGAGAAGGCAAATTTGATGTGTATGTCAGGCTTTTGTGGACTTCTGTCTCTCTCCATGATTCTGGGCTGCAACCTGATATCACAGATAGCACTATACCTGAAACCATCCCAAGGCTCTTAGTTTGCTAGGCTGTGTATCAGTCCATTTTGTTGCTTATAACAAAATACCTGAAACTGGGTGATTTAAAAACAAAAACAAAGTTTATTGCTTACAGTTTCTGAGGCTGGGAAGTCCAAAGTCCATCTGGTGGTGGCGACAGTGACCCAGGGGTCTCACATTGCAAGATAGTGGGAGCAGAGACAGCACACACAGAGAGAAAGACAGACTCTCCTCTTCTTTTAAAGCCCTCAAGACCACGCCCCTGACCACCATTTTTAATCCATTCACTACTGCATGATCCTGCAATCCAATCACTTCTTCAAGGCCCCACCTTTCAATTACCATAATAGGATTTCCCACCCTCTTAACAGTCATAGTGGAGGTTAAGTTTCTAATACATAAAACTTGGGGGACAAGATTCAAGCTTCAATGGGTTTGGGGGGGAAATAATTCAGTCCATTACAGGCTGCCATAACAAAGTACCAAAGATGGAGGGCTTAAACAACAGAAATTTATTTTCTCCTAGTTCTGGAGGCTGGAAGTTCAAGATCAAGGTGTCAGGAGGTTTGGTTTCTCCCGAGGCCTCTCTTCTTGACTTGCAGATGACCATCTTCTCACTGTGTCCTTACATGGTCTTTTCTCTGTGTATACACTTCTGGCGACTCTTCCTCTTTTTATGAAAACACCAGTCCTGTTGGATTAGGGTCCTACCCTTATGACCTCACTTAGCTTTAATTACCTTTTCTAAAAGGCCTTATCTCTAAATATAGTCATATTACGGGTTAGGGCTTCAACATATGAATTTCAGGGGCACACAATTCCATCCATAACATCAAGGGACACAGTGGAATCTTAGTTATAGTTTGCATTCCCTGTAGTTGCAGATGTCAGTGAAAAGACCCAAAGAACACAGTGATCTAAATTCTGCCCATAAACACTTCCTGGTCATAAGTTCCAGGCTTACGCTGTTCTTGCTCTCATATCCCTTTAAATAATGACCTACTTAGGTGAAAGAAGTCTGTGACAACTTGCCCTTTTCCACAGCCAATGACAAGATTTAACTGCACGTAGGCTTTGTTTGTTTGATTGTTTGGTGCCCAAGGAAACCTCAAACAAATCTTCAGTATCACTGTCAGCCCACAAAATAGTGTTGATTGCAAAGTGATGCACAATATGTCACTCGCGTACAAGAGGGTGTTCTTCAATCACAACACCATCACTTGCTGAGGCTAAATAAAGAGCATCAATAAAGGCATTTGGAAAAGAAGTTGCTACAAGCAATCAGAGGATGATTTAAGGTTTGCAGGAATGCCAGGAGCTGGGGTGTCTAGGGACTACTCTTCAAAATTTTCCTTCTCAAATTAATTCCTAGCAATTTCCTTTCTTGTCAGGCTGTTTTTATTGTTTTATATCACACTTTAAAAATATGATGGAGGAAGGGGAGAGAGAGAGCTCAACCTTTTACTGATTTGAGACTATTTTATACCCATATCTGTAAGCTACGGTTGCTGAATAAGGCATGGAGCAAATATTCAAGGTCACATATTAGCCCTTCGCAATTCAAATTAAAAGGTACCTATCTTGCATTTTGCTCCTTGTTGTCAGCTGGTCTTTGTCATGCTACCTCACTGTCAAACCAGCCCTCTCCTTACACCCCCTCCCACCTTACTTTCGCCACTTCAGGAATGAGAAAATGTTTCTGATGTTTCTGGTTTCGATTCATGGTATCACCAATGTATGCTCTACATGAGTCAATCAGCTCTCGTTTCCGCATGATGTAGCATGTTTGCACAATCACCACCTGCCTGTATGGAGTGTTCTAATACAAAAAAGTTCTTTATGTGAAAATAATGCCAGAAATACATTTTCTCTGCCAGCTGAAACTGGTAGGAATTTTGTTCCAATCTGTAAGAAGGCTTCATCTGTGCTCAACACGATGAAGCTCTCAAGATTTGTGTCTTTCTTGAATTGTCTAAAGGTAGGAAGAGATTGAACTTGCTAAGAGCCCTTGTTTTTGACACAAAGACAAATATCCACTTCTGTGCTATCCTTCACAAAGCAGTGATTCATTTTAAAAAACCTCTCAGGAGCATCGATTCTCCAGATAGAGAAAATGAACACAAGTCTTGCTTTCTCCATTAATTTTAGTATGTTCTTTCTCTGCTGTTTCACTTCAGAAAAGAGGCATAATTACTATCTTTATGAGTCAGACTCATAGCTCAGCACCTGCTAGAAAATTAAAAAATATTTTCCCCATGTCACATTCCAAAGTGAGGCTCATTGTTTTTGCGAAGTTGCTGGTGTTCACTCATTTGCCAAAATGACTATATTGCAGGCTTTAAAAGCCATGGTGATAATGGAAAACAATGACTAGAGACATTTCCAAATGTCAATACATAAAGATAGTAACATGAACTTGATAAACTTGGATTTTCATTCTTTTTAAATTGTTCATAGATTAATAAAGGAGAGTCTGTTTCTCCCAAGCATGACATAGTGGCAGATGCAGGCAGTTCAGAGTTGTGTTCTTAAAACATACCCAGGTAGTTACTTAGGCAGCAGGTATGGAATTCAGTCGATGCTAACTACGGAAGGAGATTAAATATGTTTGAATATATTATTGACATAAAGATTAAAGAATAATTGAAAGTAAGCAAAACTGGTATCATGACATAATAACTGTCCAGCTCAGGAAGGGGCGGGGTGCAATAAAAAAATCTTTACACTGTCAATTTCTTGCCTAAATGCTCTATAAAGAGATAAAGGTCAAAATACTATTATTCTGCAAATGGCAAATGTAGTGTTTGATCCCAATGCCAAACAAAAGACAGTTTTAGAGTGCCAGCTCTCTCGATTGTGCCATATTTTCCCAGCAACTTCAAAGGGTGTTTCTGTACAACACTAGCAAAAATTTTTTTTAAATTATTTATTATTATTATTTTTTTTACATTCTAAGATGTTGTGGAGCAGTTGGGGGAGGGGGAGAGAGGGAGGAAAAGGGGGTAGGGTGGAAGGAAGAGGAAGGCAGGCCGTGGAAACCCCTCATTCCGGCAGGGGAGCACAGGGGGCTTCTGGCAGCTGCTTGATCATCACTGGGACAGATGAGGATGCTGGGGGTCCTGTGGCTAAGGGTCTCATCTCCCCACCGCCCCAGTTCAAGAGCCTAGGGCGCTTCCAGCAGTGGCTCGGTGGCCATCACTGGGCTGGATGCAGATGCTGGGGGTGGGGCATAGCTGAGGCCCTTGGCACTCCCCCTACCCTGGCTCGGGAGCCCAAGGGGCTTCTGGTCCTTCTAGATTTTACACGTGTTTTTTTGGTGGTGTTAGACCTCTACTGATTAATATCAGAACTTTGTCTCTGATCTGTGGGATTTTTGTTTTTTCTTTCAGTTCTGTGTTGGGGTCTTAGCTATCCCACCACTTAAACTCTGCACTGGAACTAATTTGCTGTCCTTTGCTTACTTCTAAAATGGAGGAACTTCCTGTGGAAACGAGCACTTGAGCTGTGTGGTTGAGCTAAATTGCTGCTTTGCTGCTGATTCTCTGGGGAAGGCTTCTTGTGCAGCTTAGATTTTAGTTGCTGACCTTGTAAGCACTTCTGGGTCTTGTGAGGTCTGGTACACCTGGGTTGTGTGGAAACTCTGGTCTGGGCCTGAGTCTTTTCAGCAAACTGCACCCCCCCTGCAGATCTGTATTTCTGGCCAGTCTGTACTGAGTGGGCCTGTACTGACTGGAGGGCAGATCAGCTGTCCATGCTGTGCCCCAGTGTTCCCTCAGGTGGCCCATCTCCCCCACTGACTGCACTCCAAACACTTCCCATGAGACAGGCCATGTGTCGGTCCCTTGTGGTGACTCATCAGTCCCCAAGTGGCTCTTTTTTTCAGTTGTCTGTGGCCCCTCGCTCCTATGTGGGTTCACAGGAATCCTGTTAATAGTCTTGCTGGCCCAGGGGCTACCAAGGCCCTCTTCCCTGCAGCCTCCAAGCAACTTCACAGAAAGGGCACAGCTGCGGCTTTTGCCAGCTCTTGCTCTGTGTGCTCACCAGGGCGTGTCTTGAAATGACTGGAGCTCGAAATGGTCACAACGGTCGGTCCTTTCTTTCTCTCATCGTGAGGGCTCCTGGCTTCATGAACTCATAGGTCTTTCCTCCTCTTCCCTTGAGCTCTAGTGGCCCCAGCTTGGCAGTTCATTGCTTTTTAATAGTTGTAAATTGGTTGATTGTGGGAGAGGGTGATGCTGGGGACCATCTATTCTGCCATCTTGATCAGAAGTCATAACTTGAAATTTACTTTGAAGAAGAAATATATACTTCACAGTCACAGACTGGGTTATAGCAGAGAGAGTTCCACTGACACTGACACCCAGCCCAGCTTACAGGCAACATTCCCAGGACCTTGCCATGTGCACTGAAGAGGAAGAGCAAACAGAGTGGAGAGGCAGTGCATGCCCCTGGCCAGTGCAACGTTCAGTGAAATCTCACTCGCGATTTATACAGTTGTCCCTCGGTATCCTCAGGTGACTGGTTCCAGGACCCCTGCAGATACCAAAATCCCAGGATGCTCAAGTCCCCTATGTAAAAAGGGTGCAGTATTTGCATATAACCTACACACACCCTCCTGTATACTTTAAATCTTCTCTAGACTACTTAGATTACCTAATACGAAGTAAATACTATGCAGATAGTTTTATGCTTATTTTAAATTTGTATTTTTAATTGTTGTATTGCTATTATTTATTTATTTTAATATTTTTGATCTGAGGTTGGCTGAATCTGAGAATGAGGAACCTGCGGATACAGAGGGCTGACTATAATAGATAATCTCACTTGAGAATTAATAACTGCAGCCTGGTCCGGCCCTCACTTGGCTCTCTGTATGAATTTATATTACCTGTATCTGAAAAACTGAAATAGAAGAATTTTAATCAAAGTATTCCCAGAATGTTTGTGTATAGTAGTCTCCACTTCTCCATGGTTTTGCATCCCGTGGTTTCAGTTACCCCTGGTCAATCATGGTCTGAAAATGTTAAATAAAAAACTCCAGAAATAACTCCTAAGTTCTTAGTAGTGGGATGAAATCTTGTGCTGTCCCACTTTGTTCCACCTAGGATGTAAATCATCCCTTGTCCAGTGTATCCAGGCTGTATATACTACCCGCACCCTTAGTCAATTAGTAGCCATCATCTCTACTATCAGATCAAAAAAACATAGTATATGAAGGTTTTTCAAAATGTTTGTCGAAAAACAGAATTAAAACATAATATGAATCTTTTTATGAACTTATTATAGTAGCTCATATATAGGGTCTGGTACTATCTGTGGTTTTAGGAATCCACTGGGAGGCTTGGAAGCAATCCCTGAAGATAGCAGCAGAAACAATAGGCAGCAAAATCAGATCTAGAAAAAGTATCAGACACAGAATATAAAATAAGCAAGTTTGATATGTTTAAAGAAATGGAAAATTTGTGAGCAAGGAATAAAAGTTTGTTTTTTTAATTAAGAAGATTGAAGAAATGGGGCCGGCCCGGTGGCGCACTGGATAGTGCGCCGCTTGGGAAGCACGGCGGCGCTCCCGCCCGAGGGTTCGGATCCCACATGCAGACTGGTTCCCGCTCACTGGCTGAGCGAGGCGCGGGAGCAACACCGAGGGTTGCAATCCCGTTGCCGGTCCCCGGTCCGGTACGGGGGCAACACTGAGGGTTGCGATCCGTTGCCGGACAGGGAAAAAGTCAAAAGACAAAAAAAAAAAAAAAAGAAGATTGAAGAAAAATTGAATAAAACTTGTAGAAAGGATAATTGCTTTAGGCAGAAAGATAATGAAGCCAAATTCAGGAAGGTCTGAGGTTCAAGAGGAATTGGAGCAGAGAAATTGTTAAACATGTTGGGTAAATCTAAAAAACATTGACTATAGGTAACAGTAATAATATTGTCCAATTTGTGAGGTTAAAGATACAAGGCAGAATTCAAATACTGGTCAAAACATAATATTAAATGGAAGGGGTGAAAAATTATAGTTAAAGTATTCTAAGGTTCCTGTATTGTTTGGTTGGAGCATCAAGTAATTAACTTTAAGTAAGCATTTTAAAATGTCTAGGGTAACTCCTAAAAATAGACATAGATAATTACTTCCAAAGGAGCAGAAGGTGGTGGCGAGGGGGGGATAAGCAAAGAAGAAAACAAAAAAGAAAATCTATTCAGAAGATGGCAGGAGAGGGAAAAATAGCTAGAGAAATAGAAAGCACATGAGAAGGTAGAAATAAATCAAAGGAAGAACAAAGATAGAGTTTTAAGATCCTCTGCATGACAAAACAATGGGAGTTCGTACACGAAAACTATGCGTGTTAATTTCATAAATGACCTTTGAGAATAAAAGGCTTTATTCCACAAAGAAGCTTTAAACTTTTGAAGATCTATGTCTCAAAAATGGAAGCTTTTATAGACAATTTTCAAGAGCACTCTCAGTGTTGCTGGATTTAGAACATGTTTTTATTCTTGTACATTTTGGCCTTTGACTTTATCTGAAGAGTTTTGTCTTGTGAACAGTTGTATCATTTGTTAGTTCTCCTGTTCTACCTATATTGATACTCTTTTTCTCCTTCATGTTTAGGAGGACCTGTTTTTTTAAGGCTAGAGCTAGGACACCATTTTCTAGAAATAAATTAGAAAGTACAGGACCCTAAATAATACAGAAAATGATATTTTATAAAAAGGAATATGAGACATAATATTCAGCTTCTTAAGGATGCTAAATAGTTTCCTAAGGCGTCCTTATAAAATTCTGCAATAGATCTTTTTCCACACGTCTTTTTTTTTTTTTTTTTTTTTTTCCCTCTTTGGTCTTTATTTTTTTTTTTAATTCTTTTTTCATTGTTTTTTAAATGGTTTTTTTTTTTTTTTTTTTTTTTCCTACTTGGTACTTAATTTTGTTCTGTAATGCTTTTTCCATAGTTTCTAAGATGGTTTTTTTATTGTTTGTTTTTTCTTTCTTTTTCTCTTGAATGCTCATCCTCAAATGAGGCTAGACCTTATGTCAACAGACAGGGTACAGAGCCATCTTCAAGTTTGCTCTGGGGTGAGGGTCACCCTCCTTCTCAGAGACACAACCGAGGACAAGGTGATGTGCACAGCCCCTAGTCCAATTCCCAGTTTATAGTGCCAGTTTGCCTAATCTAGGCTTTACCACTTACTAGCTGTGTGACTTTAGGAGAGTTGCTTAACCTCTCTATGCTTCAGTTTTCTCATCTTTAAAAGGAAGCTAATAAACATACCAGCCTCACAATGTTCTTGTTAGGATTAAATGAAAAGCCTTTAAAGCCCTTAGCACTGTGCATGAATAGTAAATGTCAGCTATTATTATATTATGGTTGTTACTATAATATATAATATAATACAATGTATTGCTGCTGCTGCTGTAACTGTACTACAGCTGTCCTCCTCTGGCAGAGCATGCTTCTCTAGCCACCTGGCTCAGTCTGCTGATACTCTGGACCAGTGCTGTCTTTGAGAGAATTCCACTTCCCAGGATATCACACACCATTGCCCATCTCACCCTCTCCACCACCACACACAAGCTTCCTCTCCAGCCTTTTTAAGAGAGTTTCCATCTTAGAATGTTCCCAGAGAAGTGGCCTTGGGTGCCTTGAGGGGCAGCCCCCAGGTGGCACAGCAATGGGGATCCAGGTTCTTGTTGTTGCTTTGTTGCTACTATAGACTGGATGTCCCCCAACCTCACTGAAGCTTAATACCCACTGTAACTGAGGGTGGGAAATCCTATTACGGTAATTGAAAGGTGGGGCCTTGAAGAGGTGATTAGATTGTAGGATCATGTCATAGTGAATGGATTAATAATGGTGGTTGGGCGTGGTTCTGAGGGTTTTGGAAGGAGAGCACACGGGGAGTTTTTCTCTCTCTGCACTGCCATTTTCTGCCATGTGACACACCTCGGTCACTGTTGCCACCACCAAGGCCTTCACCAAATGTGTTCCCTGGACTTTGGACTTCCCAGCCTCTGAAACTGTAAGCAATAAATTTCATTTTCTTATAAATCACTCAGTTTCAGGTATTTTGTTATAAGCAACAGAAATGGACTAACACAGTTGCTTTGAGCTGTGGGTGTTTGACCCTTTTGTTTTTCATCACAGGGCTTTTAACCAGATATTGGAAGGGGCTGCCTCAATGCCTATTAGCCCAATGCCATGCCATCTGACACTGGAAATCTAGTTATTACTTTTAAACTGGGAACACAGAATGAGGGAGTAAGCCTAATGCCTGTGAACCAGGTTAGGAGGACTCCAGGCCCTTTTATTCATGTCTTTTTGGGGATGAAGGAAACCCATCAGTGACCTGCAGTGAGACACCAATCCTAACCTGAGTTGGCTGAGGAAGTATAGTTGGCCCTCTGAATTTGTGGATTCTGCATCCATAGATTCAACTAACCACAGCTCGAAAACATTCAAAAAGAAGAAAACTGCATCTGTACTGAACACATACAGACTTTTCTTGTCATTATTCCCTAAACAATACAGTATAACAACTATTTACACAGCATTTACATTGAATTAGGTGTTCTAAGAAGTCTAGAGATGATTTAAAGTATACGGGAGGATGTGTGTGGGTTATATGTGAATTCTACACCATTTTGTATAGGGGACTTGAGCATCCATGGATTTTGGTATCCATGGGGGGTCCTGGAACCAATTTCTACAGATACTGAGGGATGACTATAATAATAGCTCCATTTTTACACATATTTAGATAAACTAGAAGCTTTGAGGCTAAATTATCCCCTCAGAAGTGCTAAGACTAAATCCAAAGATGGCCAAGGAAAACTGCTGAGACAATATCCCTACCATGTTTCTAGGACAATTCAGAACCTTTATGAGATGATCTGTCTGCTGAAACCCATGGTATTACATTTAGAATAAAGGTTTATATTAAAATTTTAATGGCTGAGTTTCAGTAGTACATGAATACACATTTCTCTTCATTAAAAGTTGAGCTGCTTTTATACTAATAAGGCCAGAAGAGGCATGAATAGTAAAACAATGAACAGTTCACAAAGATTTTGTGGTTGAAATGAAGTTCAGATCATACATGCAATCAGGACCCGTGCCCTCAGACCCAGCTGGACAACCTTCCCTGTTTCCTTCTAACAGCTGTCCTACATGCTGGGAGGCATGGGGATGGTTGTAGGAACCCTGGGTATCTGGAGCATGAACACTTAAGAGTGTGTCTGTGAAGTTAGCATTAGAAAATTTTAGGACATCGGTAATTAAATTAAAAACAGCAATCTACACTCTAAACATGCATGCTACTGAAATGCACCATGACCAACTTAAAGCATCAAACTACAGATGCTTTGACATACATTTGACAAACATTTTCAAAGACTTTCAATACATAAGCAAATCATGAGTCATCAATAACATCAAAACACAGAGAAATATCCCTTTCCATCAGATAGGGCCATTTATTCCTACGAATGGTAAAAACAAGTATAGTCTCCTCCTCCAAGTCGATGAGTTGTGCAGATGTTGAGAACTTGATGACATTAATAATTATTGGCTCAGAGTTCCAATTCTCCTCCTCCAAGTCGATGAGTTGTGCAGATGTTGAGAACTTGATGACATTAATAATTATTGGCTCAGAGTTCCAATTCTCCTCCTCCAAGTCGATGAGTTGTGCAGATGTTGAGAACTTGATGACATTAATAATTATTGGCTCAGAGTTCCAATTCTCCTCCTCCAAGTCGATGAGTTGTGCAGATGTTGAGAACTTGATGACATTAATAATTATTGGCTCAGAGTTCCAATCATGTTAGCTACATGTTTAAGTCACTGCCCCCACCCCCACCAACCCCTATTTAACTCAATCTTTATGGCTCACATTCCGCTTCACTGCTTCTCTTACTGTTGTCAGAGACTGGAAATTGGAGAACTTCTTGGTGATTGCAAATCTGCCTTAGGTCCATTAGGTGGATGGGCTTCCTCAGTTGTGGGGTCCCTCTGGATGAGTATTATAAGGAGTTCCACAGGGATACCACCAATGCTGCACTCAGAGATGTCAGATGAGCCATGAGGTGGCTCTCAGGGCCCTCTCCCTGACACTCTGAACTCCTGGGTAGAGGCAGGTTGAGGGAGGGCAACATGGCCTCGGTCTCGGATCTAAGGTCTAGGGGCCCAGCTCCTGGACCTGAGGTTTCTATGCAATTTTGCCCAGAAGTTCTAATGATCTGATGCAGACAGGATTCTCATTGGCCTGACTTGATAACAGAACAGTGGTCTTTAACATGAGCATGTGTGCCTCGGTGCTACTTGAAGGGGTTGATGATTATAAGTTCACAGGTCTTCCAGTATTTCCTTGACATAAATATTTCTGTTAAAGTGCAGTGCTAGAAACCTGACATTTTAGTCCATGTTGGGATTTCCTGAGATCAGATATAAGATAGAGTGTAGTGACGAGAATAAGACAATTTTGGACTAATGATTATTCTCGTCTCTGCCCTGGTTTTGTCAAAGTATGCATTTGAGAGACAGTTTCATAAAAGCGGGGCAAAAATTATTAATTACTAAGAATGTTCATGCAGGGCATTTTCAACAATGCATTTAAATATAAGCAGCTCTTTTCAGCTCTTCTTGATATTTATCTTAGTACACATCATTAGCTGGAAGGAAAAGAATCTTTAAATAGCCAAAGCAGTATAGGTCAGTGTCACTAATTCTTTTAAATGTAATTAGAATGTTTTCTTAAACTGTCAAAATTTATTGATAAATTTGTTTTGAGATCTTTCCATTTGGTGCTCATAATTCAATAAAGTAGTTAGAATGATTTTATTAGATACTGTTTAAAATGTCTATTACAGTACAATAAAATCCTCATCTTAAAATGTTTAATATTTTCCAAGTAAAATCCTATGTACAGACCAATTTTTTTTTTACTGCATCTACCTTTCTTTTTCATTAAATATAAAGGAAAAGTTTGGTATCGATTCATCTCATCAAGGAATGTATTGTCAATAAAATGTAACTTTTATGCTTAAAAACTATTTATCAAAATTTGTAATATATTTATATTGTTTTAAATAATAGCATAGTAGTAATAACCATAAGAATAACTCAATCCAAAAAAATTGTATAAAGTTATATACATGTTTTTATAGTAAATTAATATGAGATCAATAAAAGGTTTACAATCATAAAAATATCTTAAACTAACAATTTTATTTTGTAAGTGCCAATATTTATAATACATTGGTTATCTTTACAATATTCTTCACAGCTATTTAAACTTATGATAAGGAATATCAACCTAAAAATGTGCAAGAGATATATAGTTTTAAAAAATCTTTTTTCAGGGTATATTAGCAATAAGCATTGACTTATAATTCCAGAGGGAACATGTAGATTAAGTCCTTACCCAGTGTTACTAAATAAGGTAATGTATTTTTCTCTCCCTAACCTTACCAAAAGTGCATTTCTCAGTTTTAAGTACTGGGCACCACTCAGAAAAATTTAAAAATTCCAGTCTTGAGATCCTATGAAATCCCAGCTTAATTTTCAACTATACCATTTTAAAAGTCTGGTAATCATGAACAGAAATTTGGCTGTTGATAGAGTTTGGATGTGTTATCCCCCATGTGACAGTGTTGGAAGCTGTTTGAGTCTTGGGAGTGGATCCCTCATGAATGGATTAATGCTCTCCCTGGGGGTGAGGGTCTTGAGTGAGATCTCGCTCTATAAGTTCCCACAAGAGCTGGTTGTTTAAAAGACCCTGGCACCCCCTCTTTCTCTCTTACTTCCTCTCACCATGTGATCTGCTTGTACCCACCAGCTGCCTGCTGCTTTTCACCATGAGTAGAAGCAGCCTGAGGCCCACACTAGATGCAGCTGTCCCAGAATCATAAGCCAAATAAACCTCTGTTCTTTATAAATTACCCAGTCTCAGGTATTTCTGTTATAGCAACACAAATGGACTAATACAGCTGTCCTGGGTTTTAAGAAATCTTGCTTTAAATCAGTGAAAAGAAGTAGCAACTTGAATCTTGGCAGTAACCTTAATTCCCTAGAAATTTAAAGTTCTGGTAGAAAATTACAATCATAGAACTTATTCACTTTAAGAAGATGGAAGACAGAAACTATCTTTTTAGATTAATGTGTTAGACGATATCAGATCAAGCTCACTTGGGAGAAAGGTAGATATATCTGGCAATGGTACACAGTGCAAAGCCGGATGTTCATATTTTCCAGAAAACAAATATATTTCCAGTATTGTCTTTTCACACTAATTTTTAAATAAAAGCCTTTATTTAAAAATGCTTTAATGTTCTAAATTATATGTCTGTCTAATTCTTGGTATGAATTATTTGACCATGAGAATTATTAACAGTAATAACAAATAAACATATGAGCTAAATATCAGCACTAAATATGTTAATAAAAGGTACTCAAAAACTTTTTTGTGGCAAATGAAATAAATTCCTTCAATTATTTTCTGAATTCAAAAAATTTAATGCAGGATACCCTGTGGTATCATGAGATGAGCTGACTTAAAGACCATAGGCAAGTGAGCATAATGTCTCACTATGTTGAATAGAGATTTTGAAACTGAGAATCTGAATCTAATTCCCATTCAGCCTCTGTTAGTTCTACCTTTAAAATAAATTGGCCTAGGTGTAATATTCCAAGTGACAGTGCTATATTTAAGTGATTAACAACTACTTTCAGGGGGAATGATGGTACTGTAATATTTCCTTCATAATGCTAGTAAGTTATCTAAGCAATCTGTGTTTTACAAGCCTTAAAAGACAACCAGCATTACCAAATTTTCTTTTGGGAACCAGATAGCCAAATATATGTTGTCAGATTAAAATTTACTCAATGAATTTCCAATGATTAAAACCAAAGCATTTCTCTTGGATTTTTTTTTTTTTCTTTTTTGTGACCGGTAAGGGGATCGGAACCCTTGGCTTGGGTGTTGCCCACACCACGCTCAGCCAGTGAGCGCACCGGCCCTCCCTATATAGGATCCGAACCCGCGACCTCAGCGCTCCCAGTGCTGCACTCTCCCGAGTGAGCCAAGGGGTCGGCCCACTTGGATTTTTTAAAAAAACAACTAATTTCCAGTTCTTTACAGGCTTACAGCTTTGGGTGCTGATATAAGATATTAAAGGTTCTTATGAATGAATATTGATTTCCTTTAATTCACTAGCTTTCCTGGAGAGTTACAGATTCACAATCACTAGGTGAAAAAGTAGAATTTGAGTGTACTGGAAGCAGGTGTAAATGGGTCAACCTATGGGATGGGTTTCAGTTAGGTATAAGGGAATTGAGTGTAGCCAAGTACTAATGCATAGCTCTTAGATGTGGAATATGCCAGGGCCAATGGCAATTTAAGATTCTGGGTAGAAAATGCCATGAGCAATGTTTCTCATGCTCCAATGTGCATACAGATCACCTGAAGATTTCATTAAAATCAGATTTCAAGTCAGTAGGTTTGGGCGTGAGGCCCGATATTCTACATTTCTAACTAGCTCCCACAGATCACCTGAAGATTTCATTAAAATCAGATTTCAAGTCAGTAGGTTTGGGCGTGAGGCCCGGTATTCTACATTTCTAACTAGCTCTTAGGAGATACTGATAATGCTAGGCCACTTTGAGTAGCAAAAAGAGCACTGATACTGTTCCTCTGGTCTAGAAATGAGATATGCAGGTCAAAGTTGGAGGCCTAGGCTCTTACATCAAGTCTGCTAAGCAGCTATGTGAATGGAAAGTTATTTAACTTCTGAGGGATCTATTATCTCCTGAAAAATTACAGGTCTGGACCAGGTGATGTGTCAAGCCCCTTCAGAACTATAAAATTTACAGATTTTAAGATAATTTTTATTTTTATTTTGGCTGTGGTCTTCGATATTTTCCCACATAAATGATTAGCAAAAATCAGAAAGAGGTTTTGTTGTGCTGTATTACTCCAAAGGCCCCTGTGGAGCTGTGCTTTGCATTTTTGGGCCAAGGTGAAAATTTCTTTTAAATGTCAATCTCCACACTCCTTCTCCACAATATTTAGCACACAATTCATATTTGTATTTTTCTCTAACTTTAAGGAGAGTTCTTATGAATGCTGAGACTGTGAGGCTATCTGTTGCCCAAATGAAAATGTAGTTCCTATTATTTCACATTTTTCAGAGAAGCCACAATACTCTTAAATAGGGGATGATCCTCTAATTGGAGCCAATCTCATAAAATATACCCCTGCGAAGGTGTCAATGGCAGGTAATGGTTTCAAATTGCATTTAATAGAGAACAAATCCTCTCTCTTCTCTGAATCGAATTTTAATCAGATGCCTCCTGTTTATTTCAATATCAATGTCTTTATTCAGAACTTCATTAACTCTTGTCCGGACTACTGTTTCATCTCTAGCTTTTCCACTCCAACACAGCCCTGCCAGAGCAACATTCCTAAATTTCAGCAAAGTGCATGCCATTTCCAGTCAAAAGCCTGCACTGGTCCCTTACTGAACACCTTCATGCAATGGGGTCACCTACCTTTTTCAAGTTCCCATTACTTCTTTCACCGCATGGTTTCCATACTTCCCATATTTGTGACTCTGTTTATGCATTTTTCTCTATCTGGTATAACCTACTCCATAAAACCACTACCTATTCTTCAAAACCCACTGTAAATGCTAATTCTTGCTTACAGTATTCCTGATTCTTCTGGCAAGAAGTTGAACTCAAATAACACCTTGCTCTCATCTCTTCTCCACTCGACACCTCCTGCTCTATATTATATTTTCTGCAGGTCCTTTCTGCTTTCCCCCTACTATACAATTCTTGGGAATCTGTAGTATGTCCTAATTACCTTTGCAGCTCTCACAGTGTTTTTCACTTCTCCATATCCATTGAAGAATGAATGAATGAATAATATAGCTTCAATATTAATCTATGGATCAAGATGCTCAGAAAATGCAGAAGTTTAAAAGTATTTATTAGTCTTATCTATTATGTATTTTGGGCAAATTACTTAATCTCTGTGAGGCAATATTGCCTCACATATTTTCTTGGGGGGTATGGATGTCTAATAAATTTTTTACTCACTTGATGACTATAAAGCACTATGCTATATAAATACTGGAGAAGAGGCAAGTCTTTTGACTTACTAAATCATGGTGAATATTGTTATAGGATAAGTGTGCTCCAGATTCAACTACTGTATTGTTCAGAAAATTCTATATGTGAAATTCAGAATACACAAAGATGATATAATTTATATTTAATATTCTAAAAATCCAACATTGGCTTCCCAATTTGTTACTATACAAGGTTAATATTTTAAAGGAGAAAAGTTAAATTTCTTCCTTGAGATACTATAGATACCACTTTAGGAATGATGCCATAACTGTCTGTCATGGTTTGGTGACCATTAAAGATGTCCTGTGCAAGATACAGTGTACATAAATTATTTTCTTAAAACATGAAAATGAAAAAGTCCAATAATCCATAATCATTATAGGATTTGTGAACTCTGGGCACATACCAAATTGATTTCCTGTGCTCCATAAGCTACCGCACAATGGTTAGAAATTTTAAGCTGCAGTGTTAACCCTTTTAGGATACCAGGTTTATCTATCTATGCAATATTGTAATACTTGTAAGAATTTTAAAAGATAAAGCTTAAGAAAATTTGTTCCATAATCAATGAAATTAGCTATAATTGATCTGTAATATTGCAAAAACTTTTTTAGACTAACAGCACAAAAGATCTTAGTCTTACACAATTTTCAATATTAATGTCTCTACCAGTCAATTCCATTGCCAGAAAATATAACTTCTAAGTAATTCTGACCAATTAAAAATACCGTAATTTAATTCAGTAAGACTTTTAAGGGCTGGCCAATTAGCTCAGTTGGTAGAGCACAGCCTTATCATTGGTTTAGATCCCCATACTGGCCAGCTGCCCCCACCAAAAAAAGATTTTTAAAAACTGCTTGAGGAATCTCTGCTAACTATAAAAGAATTCTCTTATCTTTGTCCACCTATACCAGTTTAAGAAGAAAAACAAAGAGGGTTATAATTTCTGTAAGAAATATTTTCTATGATATTCTCTCCTCTTGACACCTATAAATCCTTCTATTTAGTCATGTGTCTTAGATAAATTAAAAGTATTAGACTTAATATCCATTACATGCATTTGAGGTCCTTTTTTTGCCATAATATTCACTATTTTCTTAATATTCCTGATACTGTTTCATGCCAGGAGCTCATACATCAGTGAGAAAATCAGGGAAAGTTTGAATGTGATCTTAACCCCCAAGTTACATACTCTAATGCTATTCTTTTTTTTTTTTAAACGTCTTTCTTCAAAAGACACAAGCACATAGCTTAGTCTGTACCATTCAAATGATTTCAGGGAAAGTTTGAATGTGATCTTAACCCCCAAGTTACATACTCTAATGCTATTCTTTTTTAAATGTCTTTCTTCAAAAGACACAAGCACATAGCTTAGTCTGTACCATTCAAATGATTTAGGTTGAAATAAATGTAAATATTGTTTTTCTGTTTATCCATGGGGTTACTTTTGTGGAATATAACACAACCTCACTGCAGATCATGATTCTATTCTCAGTGATTATTTACAGAATTACTCATTGTAAAGCAAGAGTGTAACAAACTGAGAAACCAGGTTTTGCACTGATAGTCTTTCATCACTTTAGAAAAGCTTATGTGCTATTTTATTCACAAATCTAATTATGTTCATAATTTAGGAAAAATGAAGAAACTCATTGTATCCCCATGGTTCCTGAAATTGCAAGACTGTGAAAAAGCATGTATAATAGATAACAAAGAATGTTGCCAGAAAATATTCTTTTGTGTTTTCACTAGCTTTTTTCTACCTTATGTCACAAGTACTTACAATTTAAACATACAAATAACAGATCAGAGACAACAAGATCTAGTACAGTGGTCCCCTGCTGGCATTATGCAAGATGATTTTAGGGGGTGAAACATTTATTTTAATAGATACACTTTCATTTTAAAGTGTACTAGAAAAAATATAACTAGAGAATCGAACTCATTACTTTATAGTTATTTTTCCTTGGGTCAAGTTTCCTTTTTACGTAAATTTAAGTTTAAAAAGTAAGTGCATTTAAAGAAAAATATTAATTAAATACAGCATAGGTGCTACTGACAAAAGTCATGATGGAGGCTTCGGAAGCTCTGGTAAGGTGGAAAGGTTGGAGTCAGATGACAGTGGTTCTAGTTTTAGCTCTGTCACTAACTAGCTGCACCATCTTAGCCAAGTCACAATCTCTTTGAGCATCTTTTCCTTATCTGTAAAGAGATGGTGGGATGACCTTAGCTTTCTTGTCAAATGCCATTACAAAGAATGCCAATCTCTGTAAAACAAAGATAAGCATTCAAACCCTTAACACAAGATGAGTTCTGTGAATATCTGAAATAAGCATTTTAGAAATTACCTAACTAAGGAGTAAAGTACTTCCTTTATCTATTAGGAATACTTGTTACGTCTATTTAACCCATTCAGCTCAACAAACAAATGAACAAACACCAACAAAACCAATATGATCTATTTTTTTGTGTGGAAATATATCTGTTTGTAATGGTGCAAAAAAATAGAAAAGATGCTATGATCTCTAAAAGGGCATAGTCGTAGATCACTTCTATACATATATAATACATGAGTACAAAACTTGCCCTCTGAATATCCACTTCATTATCTGCTGCAATTTCAAAGGCCTTTTTGAAAATAGTGAAGGAAAATGTGGCTTCACAATTTTCCAGCTTTTTACATTCTTTTGTTGGATATCTCCATAGACATGCATTCCTGATCTGTGAAAATAATCTTCTCTGTGTCATGCTCAGTTCCAGTAAGCCTCTGGCTCTCTATGCAAGAGCATGCACACTGTATGGAGCTGCTCCTGACTCTGCATCAATCACTGCTGGCTCAGCCTCCTCCGCAGAATGGCAGCCAGTCTCTGTCTGGTCTCATTTACTGAAGATGCTTGACCCCTAGGAGGGCGTGGCTGGGGGAGAACAGGCCTACCTGAGCTGCTGGCCCTCTTGGGCTTATCTGAAGTAGGGGGAGCAGTGGGTTTTGCCACTCCGTGCAGGCTGGGGATTTTGATTCCTTTTCCAGCAGAGTTCAGTCTCGCAAGGCTTCTCTCTCCAGGATTACTGACCACTGCAGCAGAGGAGGTTAGGCTGCCCTTGCTGAGGGAACATGGTGACAAGGGTAAACTTCTGTTGAGCTTCCTGAGCTCCAGGAGCTGTTCTCGGGCTTGACTCAAAGCCTCCGTCAGTTCAAAGCGTTCTTCACACTCTCTACGCACTGTTTCCTGAAGAAAAGTGTTCTGAAAAGAGAGAGGGGAAAAAAGTCACCCTAGCTTTAAACAGTGTGTACACAAGTGGATAGTTATTGGCAATACAAATTGAGGACTAAACTGGAAATCAGAGGTGTATATTCTTTGACTGTCTCTATGATACTCTACCATGTGGGGCAGACAAGTAAAAAACACAAACAGT
>NW_007727451.1:257396-261029 GCF_000696425.1 Galeopterus variegatus | reverse complement strand
GAAAAGTGTTCTGAAAAGAGAGAGGGGAAAAAAGTCACCCTAGCTTTAAACAGTGTGTACATAAGTGGATAGTTATTGGCAATACAAATTGAGGACTAAACTGGAAATCAGAGGTGTATACTCTTTGACTGTCTCTATGATACTCTACCATGTGGGGCAGACAAGTAAAAAACACAAACAGTTTGTGAAGCTGGAGAGAACTTTCAGAGAGCATTTGGTTCAATCCTTGCAGTTTGCAGAAGAGAAACCAAGAACCAAAGAGATTGAATGACTGTCCAGAGTCACTCAGATGGTAGTGGTGGGCTGTGCTAGAACCCAGGACTTTGAATTCCCACTTCAGTAGGTTTCAACCTCTCTTCCTCATGTCTCAGACAATATGTCCTGCACAGGTGATGTCTAAAAGTTAATATCTGTGGAGCTATTAAACATGTTATTTTATAGTGAAGGTACACTGCAATACATACAACAAACAGGTAAAATCACTTGAATTTTATAAGATTAAAATAATAACAAAATATATCAGCTATGGCATTTAAACAATAAAATTAGTTGCTTATATGATGCTTTCTCAATGGAACTTAAATATAGTGATCATTTGCCATTCTGTAAAATAATATCCCAAAATAAAGAATATCTTCTGTTTTTAATTCCTTTCAGTGATCATTTATCAAGTTACTAGAAGCTGTGGTGTCTACAGTCCCTGCCCTCAAGAAGTTTGCAGGCTCATAAATTTGAGCAGAACTGCTTTTTATGTTGCTAATAGAATCTGGACCCAAGGGTGGAAGCTATGGGGTTTAAGATAAGGAAGCACTTTTTAATAGTCAGAGCTGTCTGGAGAACACCCTGAAGGGCTGAATCTCACTTGGCAGAGATGCACTGAAGCAAATTAAGCTTCAAATGTGTGCCTGAACTAGAGATCATTAAGGTCCCTTCAAATTCTGAGATGCTACATTTTTCATCTATGAAAACCTTTCATCTATTGAGTTCATCAAAATTATTTCAAGGCCTGTGGTAAGAATTAGGTCTTGGATCTCCCCAGTGTTCTCACATTCATGTCTACAGGATGTCAAAAAAGAGGTTGAAAAGTAAACAGTTCAAAGTGGTACCCTAATAAGGAAACACAATTAAAATGATTGTGCTATAAGATTAATAAATTCAAGATGAATTTCCATCAGGTTAGCTTGTTTGTAAAAACAGCCAAGGCATTCCCAAGTGTGACCCTTAGTGGAAAAATCCTCCTTAAGGGTTTACTGACTAATCTACTGTCAGTGGAACTAAATAACAAAGCATCAGGGAAAGTAGCATTTTCCTGTATCTGAGTTTCTTGTGATTATGGACAGAATTCTATTCAATTCCAAATTTGGTAATCAAAATTGAAGAATATGGAGCAATTCCAGATTAATTAGTTGCACAGTCATTTTCTATAAAATCAGCCACATGTCTGGGTCAAACAAAGCCTTATAATTTACATATATTATTCACATACATACGTGATCCACACTCACATATTTTTTAAAAAATCATAGGTTAATTGCTTGCTTCTAGTTATTTTTACTTTTAATTTTTTGGAGGAATTGGAGACCAAGGATTGGGTGTGTTCCTTCATTGCCTGGTCACCTGGTTCTCATTAACACTACCTGAAACACTTGTCGAAAAGGCGGGGTGTGGGAGGGGTAGAGAGGAAGATTAATAAGGTGTTACATTAGCTGTCATCTCATTTACTGCTCCCAACAAATATATTTGACAACAAAAGGCACTGAAGCTCAGACTGGTTATGTAACTTGCTGAGAGCAGCCCAACTGTGAAGGGTCAGAGCCCTGCCTGCCTCCAAAGCCCAGCTTCATGCCGCCTATGCCTAAATTTGTTGTCTATTTCATTGTATCAGGCATGTAGGGGCCATTTGTTCCTAGGGCATTGAAACAATAACAAATAGTTAGACATTTTCATCTCATTTTGCCCAAGTTATCTAAACTCTATTAATCTAAACTTTCTTTTAAATGAAAAAAAAAAAGCGCAATGCATTATGTTTCTTGTCTACTAGTAAACTGTCAAAATGTGTTGATAACAAATAGTTAGACATTTTCATCTCATTTTGCCCAAGTTATCTAAACTCTATTAATCTAAACTTTCTTTTAAATGAAAAAAAAAAAAGCGCAATGCATTATGTTTCTTGTCTACTAGTAAACTGTCAAAATGTGTTGAAGCGATTAGGTTTAAGTAGCTTTCAATAAATTAATATAAAAGTACCCTTGATTGAGAAAGCTACGAGAAGGATGTAATTTTATTTGAATATATAAAGTTAAAAAATGGATAGCAATGAACAATGAGGTTAACGAATTGGTGACATGATAATAGGTGTGACAATATGGGAGGATAAACTGATAGGGGATGTGCTGACAAGAGCTCTCACTAAAACAAAAATAAAATTGAATTGATTTACTAAAATTAAATTCAAGTCTCAAAGGGAAGGAATAGCGCTCTACAGAAAACATACATAAAGCAAGTCACTGAAAAGCTATTTCAGACGAGAGACATTCCACTAAGGGAGGATATAAAAAGGAGGAGTGAACCAAAGACATCCCCACAACAAGTGCAATGGGAGCAAAGTGCCAGTGGACTGCAGGTTGAATCTTACACCCATGCTTCCTACCCAGTGAGGTCTAGGGCAGTCATGGAACGATCAGATCACACAGTTTCCACCAGCCCTCACTAGATACATTCCCGAGTGAGTGGATGGCGTTAGCTGGGTGGGGGAAGGGCTGCTGACTTCTCCGTCTGGGGCCCACTGCTCCAGAACTCATTCTTCCTCAAAGCTATTTAGCTTTCAGGACAAAGGATTAATTCTCTTTCTTCTGTTATTTCCGCAAACAGGAGAACCTCTGAACTAAAAACAGTATCCAAAGTTGCTACTTCTATTTCTGTCTGTGCCAAAACATTATGAAATCTTAGGCAAATCTCATAATATCTTCCTATCTTCTGCCACCATTGTCTCCTACTCTAAAAGTGAGATTATAACTCAGTTTTGTACAAAAGGCAGTTCAGATGTTATAATTTATTCAATCATGGGGTGAAAAAAATGGAAATAGAACACATGCAAGTTTAGGGGATTGCTATTTCAGGGTGGAGTGCAACGGGGCATGACAAGAGGACATGTGGATGTGGCTGCAGTCAGTAGACACATCAGTGGAAAATTCCATCATACGTGAAAAGAATCATCCACTTGTGGTTAGATTGTTTTCAGCAATTTAGGCAAGAGGAAGGTTGGGTTGTTGCAGAATTTTAATATGTGTTTTCACTGAACAACACAGAAAAATG
This sequence comes from Galeopterus variegatus, assembly GCF_000696425.1. Lineage (NCBI taxonomy): Eukaryota > Metazoa > Chordata > Mammalia > Dermoptera > Cynocephalidae > Galeopterus > Galeopterus variegatus. The sequence continues at coordinate 257,714 of NW_007727451.1, read as the reverse complement.
TGTGAGATGGAATATATTTAGTAAGACTGAAAATTATGCATAGCATTCTGTTTTAGGTAAAATGACCTTTGGCCATACTTCAGCATGGTAAAATAGTATCATTGGATTGCAACTAAATGGGAATTCAAAATGAAAAAGGAGGCATATCCCAAGGGAGGAAGGGGTAGTGGGGTTTTCCAGGCAGAGTGGACAGTGAGCGCAAATGCCTGGCAGAGAGAGAGGGAAAGGCACACCCAGAGACAAAATATGGCTTAGCATGACCCAGGGGCAGGTGCACAGGGAAGGAAAGACCAGGACTGAAGTAGGGAAGAGTGAGCA